>NC_056740.1:223525773-223825773 GCF_019279795.1 Protopterus annectens
GCAATTCATTGCTACACTATAAAAGTTGTCACCCTTTTAAACAAAAGAAAGCTATAATCAAGGGTCAAACAATACGGGCTTCAAGAATGTGTAGTAGGGAGGACTTGTTTATTAAAGAGTGTGAAACTTTGAGAAACATGTTTATTAATAGGGATTACCCAATTAATTTGTTTAATGAAATCTTGGAAGAAGTTTTTGAAAAAAGACTTAATGGTCAATATAGTCCTCTATTACCACATAAACAAGATGCACTATTTGATAACGCTGAAGATATAACCACTTCCGTAAGTAATGAACATTTAGTTAACATCAGTTCCAGTACCTTGAATACATTAAGACCAGGACCTGCAATAGAAGAAACTAAGTTATTTAAAGTCTACTTTAGTACAGATTGTAAGAATATACAATTTATACTATTTAAGAACTGGTATTTCATTTCCAACAACGAATATTTAATGGAAAAACTAGGATCCAAACCTAGGATTACTTATAGGAGAGGAAATAATCTGAAATCAATTTTAGAAAGACACAAAACTTCTAACTTAACTTCAAAAGTTACAGGGTCATTTCAGTGTGGGGCCTGTAATTACTGCCATCTGGTGCGAGTAGCAAATTCATTTACAATACATGGAAGAAAGTATTATATTTACCATAAATTAAACTGTGAGTCTAGATCAATAGTATATTTGGCAACATGTAACTGCTGTCAAGCATTCTATGTTGGTAAATCAGACAGAAGATTGCGAGACAGAGTATATGAGCATTCTTACGCAATTCGTAAAATGAATAAAGAGAATGCACTAGCCAAACATATTTCAAAAAATGCGGGACACAGTTTTGGGTTTATGGCTATAGACCAGGTCTGTAACTCAGAAAGAGGAGGACCGGTTTCTCTATACTTAGAAAATAGAGAACTAGAATGGCAGCTTCTATTGGATTCGTTTTCGTTTCCTGGACTGAACGAGCATTGCAACATTGCATGCGTATTAAAAATGAGGAGCTATAAACGCTAACTTTGTTTGTTAAACCTATTTAAGGTTATAACAAAGTTTAAAGTTTAATTTTTTGGTAGTCAAACTTTAAACCATATTTTTAATAGACGTTAAGTTTTTTCTGATTTTTTAGGATTCAACACTATATAGATAAGTAGTCTTAATAATGGACATGCTTTTGTATTTTTATTTTGATTAACAATAATATATTTGCAAGATGGTAATTTATTACTCCTATTATTTTTGAAACTTCATATATTTGTGTTTTTGAACACTATTGGATCACTGGTTTTTATGATTTACACATAGTTCTTACTTAAATATTTGATGTACCAGTGCTGAAGTTTTAAAGAAAATGTTAGCAAAGCAACTAATTGCTTTTTTATACACAATAAGGTAAGGGGTTTGTTCTAATATGGAGAACATACTTGATGCTACTAATTCCCAGCTATTGTTTGCTGGTTTAAAATATGTAAGTTTTAAGGGTTCGAACATATGATAGTTTTTTAACATTGCACTTTATATGTATAATATACTTTTTAGTATTTAGAGTTTTTCTGTGGTTTTTACTTATTTTGGTACATTAATGTATTTAAAGCGTGACAGCTTTTAGTATTTTAAATGTATTGATGAGTTAATCACGCATCGACGTGAATATAAAAACTGGGAAGTGGCGGGCTTTTAAATCATTCTCTGAAGAAGCTGTAAGCATTGGCTTCAGCGAAAACGCTCCTTTTTTTGTTAAATAAAGTTTGCGTTCAGATCCTTTGCACAGAAGTGTGGTCTACATTTGTAAAGTAAACGCTTACTAATTTTCAGGATTTGCTACGTTGAAAGGACTGCTTTTTTGTGTTTTTACTGGTTTCTGTTTTTTCGTGGTTTTTTATGTTCAGACTATTTATTCAGTTTTTTTTTTTGCCAAAACTAGGTGAGGAGAAAGAAAATCCTTTGGATAATTTGAAAAAGGAGGGATAAAAGATCTTAGACATTCCCTGCATCAGCTTGCCCCTTTCATCACACTTTGATCACCTCTGCAGCAGAGGGTCCAAACACAATCTCTATCCAAGGGAGAATTTAAAATCGCATTTGTCTTATATCTGGGATGTTCTGAGAAGGCAGCGAAGCAAACCTCCTTAAAATAGTGCTTGATGCCATAACCCTGGAAGAAGTGTCAACAGAGACATACACACATGGCAAACAATGAGTAGAGTAGTGACATGTGCAATAGAAGAAACTAAGTTATTTAAAGCAACAATTTTCTTCATACGAAGAAACTGTACATAAAACATTCCTCACACTTTCACAATATGTTGGAACAAACTTTAACATACCAGCTTAATAATTTAAAATTTTGCATTTACAGAAGTATACACATTTTTCATACCTATCAATAATTTTCCCATCCTTATCAGAAAGAGTAGGATTGGAATTATCTACGATGTTAGCAGCAGAGGAATCAACTAAGGCTACAGCTGCTGGATGAGGTTTGGGAATAGTGTATAAAAATGTGAAAGGCTAAGGAACTGTATAAATCCTATCTGTTTTTTTAGAGACAGCTGGCTGACTAACAGGAAGATTGCAGGCAGGAGCGCACACATCCTCTAAAGCAGACATGACAAGAGAAATGGCTGCAGGTTATGGAAAAATCTTTCTGTAAGAACTCATAATATTTTCTGAGGGACTGAGAAACCTCGGTGTTATCTCAGTGAAAACACTGGGACATTCTAGCAACAGTCTCAGAGAAAGAGAAACCCTCCACAGGGAGAATCAGAAACTAAGCTCTCTTCTGAGTCTGAATCAGAAATCTGAGGACAAAACCCTAAATCCAACCCTGCATCTTTCTGTTCAGATTCAGAATATTGAATCTCTTCATGAAAAGAGGCATCCATCTTTTTTTTATCAGAAACTACTCTACAAGAAGGATCAATAGCCTGAATTAAACTCTGAGCCAGTTCCAGTAAACTACTCCTACGCAAAGAAATTTGAGGTGGAGTAGATATATGCTTGGTTTGACAAGAAAAATGAGGCCAACCATGTTACTAATGACAGCTGCTGCTTCCCCTGGGATGGGCACAGCATTCTCAGAAAAGGGAAACCTTCCCTATTCCTTCTTCCAGGACTGAAAACAGTGGCTCTTCCTTTTCCACTTGGGGCACTCCAACAGCCATAAAGGACATGGCTAGCCCACGGTCCATAATAGCTGTAGGTGCTACACCAAAGAAATCTGGGATAAAAGTGGTCAGAGATTCAAAAAACAGCTACAGCAGAGTCACGCATCTGCAGCTGAGGCAGACTGCTAGCCTGCTGTGGTGACAAAGACTGTCTGCTTCACTCCTTTTTGTGGCTTGAAGGACTGACCATGGGACCAACAATCTGTTCCATGGTCAAGCCAAAAATGGTGCCTTTTCCCAGAAAAGACAAGCAACAAATGCCTATAACACTACCAGTCCACAAAAGTTACTTTTCTGACAGAAAAACACAGTAAAAAGCATTTTCAAAAACTATGGCAGTGTCACAATGGAAATATAAACAGAATTTCTTCACAAAAGAAATATGTTATCAGTTAGTTTATACTACATTTAAACTGACAGAAAAATAGAGTGTTCTATTTAAAAGTATATTATAGTCCATTAAAACACAACTCTCCTAGCTTTAAAATAACTTTCGAGAAGAGGAAAGTAAGAAAGCATCAGTAAATATAAGAAAATGGAAGTTTTTTCCCCCAAAGAGAACTTCTCTACCCAATAAAGGAAAGCAAAGAACGACCACTGATCTGCAAAAGCCTCAGAGGAGCGTACTTTTTGGCTGCAGGAAAGCTCTGGAGGGCTTTGTGCAAGACTTGTCTTTTAATGAGCTCAGCTCAAGCTGCTTGAAAGTTTTGGTGAGTGGATAGTGCCCTAAATTTTTGAAAGCTGGTTGGCTGTTATATCCTTGGCAGGATATAACCCATATTACTAAGGCAAAGGCTACTGCAGCAGTGATTGCGGGGCCTATAACAAGAAAAAGTAACTAAAGATCCATTAGCGGTACTGAGATTTTATGGAAATGTTATGAACATCTGTATAAAGCAGACACATTTGGAAATCAAGAAAGGGCATAAATGGAAATATTTATGGAAGACTTACGTATGCCAAGGTTAGAGGTAGATGAGGCTCAGCAATTAACAGTTAAAGTAGGAGATGAAATAAAGAAGGTGACCAATAATCAATCTGCAGGAAAGAATCCAGGAACAAATGATATTCCTGGGGAAGTCTGAAGAGAGGAACCAGGAAGGAGTGTCCTCTTTCCCCTTTGTTATTTGCTTTATATTTAGAGCTATTAACAAAGAAATTAAGGAACTCAGAAATTCAAGGATATATTTGGTATGGTAATCAAGAAAAGTTGCCTTTATTTGCAAATTATATTATTCCGTACCTGAAAAAATCCAGAAAAGGACATCTCAGAGTTGTGGAACATTTTGAAACAGTTTGAATTCTTTTCGGGATATAAAATTAATGAAGATAAAACAAAGGTTATAGCCATAAATTGTGTACCCACACATGAGTTGGTTCAGCAATACCCATCTTTATGGGGACATAATAAGATCCAAGTATTTAGGAGTATGGATTAGAAAAGGCTTCTGTTATGGCAGCTAAGGATATGTGGGAATAAACTAAACTAAATATAATACAAAAACTGAGAAATTGAAAGCCCATATTTGTAGATACTGATAGTAAGATACAAGCAATGAAAATGTTTTTGCCTCTTTAATTTTATATACAGGGCAGGCATATTTTTATCAACCAGAGGAGAAGTTGTAGACATTAATTAACAAAGAGTTGAAGGAGTTTATCTGAGAGGGGAAGAAAGCAAGGGTTAAGTGGGATAAGTTGATCTTTCTAATAGAGCAAGGTGATTTATGATTACCTGAACTGAAGGGATATTTTAGAGCTACAAAATTAAGGCTCACATACATAACACAAGCAGAAAGTCATAATTCAAAGTTGAAAGGGATGATGATGAAGCAGGGGAGAAATTCAGAAATAAGGAGAAGGTGGGATTTTGGATGCAGATTCCTAAGGAGAATAACAATAACCATACAAATATTATATTCATAAGTAGCATAACGTATTCTAAGAACTAAGCCAACATGAGAATGGAGAAAGGAGATTTTGCCAATAGAGATGAGTGCAAATAGGGATACAGAGAATAGGCAAGTGTGGGCTGGAAATTATTGGAGAAAACTGGCAAATGAACCAAGGTATTGGGAGCAAATAACTAGATAGGGAAAGGTAATAGAATGGAACGGTGATAAAAAGACATCTGGACTGCAGGCTTGAGACTGCCTTCCACACAAGGGATTGATATCAGAATATAGGCAAAGAGTAAGGGATAGGTAAATCCTTCATGAAAGACCTGCTCTGGTAGAATTTGTAGTTGAATGCAGAACAGAAAAAGAAGTTATGTACTCACCATAATGTTCCATCTGAGTAGTTCTACTTCATTTGTCTTCAACCTGGGGGTCTTCAGATCCATATCGGATCCGACACAGCCACATTTTCCAGCTACGGCTCCAGCTACAGCTCCAAACGCCATGCTCCTCCCCTTACCCATAATGCCCGTCTCCCTTCTCCCTTCAGATCGAGTTTGCTGCCTAACATATAACAGATACTGACCTAATAACACCTTATCCTCCAACACCAACATCACAAAAGAACTTTAGCCCTGACAGAACCAAAGATCCCCGCAACAATTGTCCAGTACAAAGGACATGTCAAATCCCAAAGGATAAGGTTAGGGGGAAGGAGGGGGGAACGGATGAAGACAAATGAAGTAGAACTACTCAGATGGAACATTATGGTGAGTACATAACTTCTTTATCTGAAGTAGTTTACTTCATTTGGTCTTCAACCTGTGAGACAGGGTCCTCAGCTACCTAACTCTTGGGAGGCCCTCATGGAAGGATATTCCGGAGCACTGCAGAGCCAAAGGATGCTCTACTCCTAGAGACCAAATCCAGTTTATAATGAGAGATAAAGGTATAAGATGAGGCCCAAGTTGCAGCTGAACAAATATCATCCAAAGAGACCCTAGACCAAAAGGCCGCTGACGTAGCCATAGATCAGATTGAATGAGCCTTCACTTTTCCTGGAAGAGACAGACCTCTATCTGAATAAACCCGGCCAATGCATTGTGAAATCCAGCAAGCAATAGTCACTTCTGAGACAGGGTTACCAAAGAAGGGTTTGGCATAGGACACAAAAAGCTGATCAGACTTGCAGAAAGGTTTAGTCCTGTGCAGATAAAACCTCAACTGCCTATGTATGTCCAGTAAATGTAATTTGTATTCTCCTTTGTTCTGGTAGTTCGGAAAACCTACTGGCAAATTAATAATCAGATTTATATTGACTTCCAAAGCTACCTTGAGAAGGAAGGACGGGTCAGTGGTAGCGATACTCTATCTTTGTGAAAGATCATGTAAGGGGTTTGGATGGAAAGAGCTTGAAGCTCCTACACCCTTCTAGCAGATGTGATGGCAACCAAGAAGGCAGTTTTCCAGGTCAAAAATTGCAGATCCATAGATGCCGTAGGCTCAAAGAGGGGAGAAACCAATGCCTGCAACAACAAAGTAAGGTCCCATGGAGGGATGGGGTCCTTAACCGGAGGTCTGAGAAGAAAGGCACCTTTGAGGAAGGTCTTACAAAGTTTAGCAGAAGCCAGCGAAGGAATGTCTACCCCAACATGAAAGTTAGAAATGGCGGCTAGCTGAACTAGCACCCTGATGAAAAATGCTAGCTAGGAAATCTAAGACTGTTGAAAATGGTGCAGTGAAAGGGTCCAAAGATATCTCCATGACCGAAATAGAAAAATGTTTGCATTTACTACAATAACCTTTCCTGGTGGATGATTTATGAGCAACCACCAGAATGGATTTAACGTGAGAAGACAGACCGGGAGTCCTAAGAATCATGGGAACTGGAGCAGCCAAGCAGTGAGTTTCAGAGTGTCCAGATCTAGGTGAGAAATCCCCGGGGGATGTGAGAGCAGATCCGGACCAGATCCAAGATCCATGGTGGAACAACTAAGTGAGACCTGAGTAAGGGAAACCAAACCTGACGAGGCCAGAATGAGGCTATGAGGATCACAGTGCTCCCCAGCCTTCGGCCTTTCTGCAGAAACTTCGACATGAGGGGAAGATTAAGCATGAATCAGAGCATCTCTGGGGACTTCCCCTGGAGGGGGGGGGTGCAGAGCAAAAAACTCACTGCATTTCGCATTGGAAGGAAATGCAAAGAGATCACAGCAAAGATGACCCCATTTAGGAAAATCTTCTCTGCTACTGAACACTTCAGAGACCACTCGTAAGGCATCAGGATAGATCTGCTGAGCCTGTCCGCTAAAATGCTGCACCATCCCGGGATGTGCATTGCCACCAGAAAACGGCCACTGGAGATCACGCAGTCCCACAATCTCACGGCCTCTCGACATAAGGGATAAGATCTGGTTCCCCCCTATTTGTTGATATACCAGACCACTGATATGTTGTCCGTCTGAACTGCAATCGTTCCCAGAGGAAGATGAGCATGGAGGGCCTGCTATACAATAAGAACCACTCTCATCTCTAGAACACTGATATGCAGATAGGTCTTAAAAGGGGACCACGTGCCTTGGACTGTCCTTCCAGAGCAATGCCCCCACCACTCAAGTAGGGAGGCATCCGTGGTCACTGTGGTTTGGGGTAAAGGAGGTTGAAAGGGATGGCCCTTGAGTAGATCTGGGGACTGAATCAACCACCAAAGGGAGTCCCTGCACACTTTTGAAATTCACACTTCGGCTGTTGGTAACTGGTTCCGAAGGATGTGTAAGACATGTAGCCTCAAGCTGCATAACCTGTCTGAAGTGAGAAACACTTGTATTGTGTCCAGCCATGCCCCAATGAAAGCTAGAACTTGGACCAGTTGGAGGGCAGACTTGTTCATGTTGATTATGATGCCCAACTTGTTGGCTAACTGAAGGAAGGAGTCCCTGGCCTGACATAGTAGATGCTCTGAGGGGGCAGTAAGTAGCCAATTGACTAGGTATGGAAAGAAGTGAATGCCTGGAAGCCTCAGGTGAGTCACTACTACTGCCATTACCTTGGTAAACACCCAGGGGGCTGTGGTGAGACTGAAGGGGGGGGCTTGAAATTGGTAATGATTGGCTCCCAGCTGGAAGCGAAGGAACGTCCGGGAGCGCCTGTGCATCTTGATGTGATAGCATGCATCCTTGAGGTTGATAGAGCACATCCAGTCTCTGTCCTGTAGATACGGCGTAATAGACTGAATCGTGACCATCCAGAATTTTGTATTGGTTACTGACAGGTTCAACTGGAACAGATCCAATACTGGTCTGAGGTCCCCCGTATTTTTTGGCACTAAAAAGAACCTGGAATAAACCCCAGATATGGACTGGTCTTAGGGGACCAGTTTGATGACTAGTTTTCTCAGTAGTGATTCTACCTGTACTACTGCTTCCTCCTGCTGCATGGGTGGAATGTCCAGGAGAGTTTTGTTGGAAGGGGGTGGATCCTTGAAGGGAACAAAATATCCTCTGGATATGATTCTCAACACCCACTGATCTGTAGTGATGGACTCCCGTGCTAGTGGGTTAAGAGACAAACGACCCCCAACTGCATCCAGAGATGGACAGCCGGGCAACCCTTCAGGGTTGCTGCCCAGGTTGATCTGAGAATGGTTCTTGGGACCTGAAATTCCTAGGACCCCCTCTGCCTCTAGGGCAGCGTCTGTTGTATCCCCCTCTGCCTCTGGGGGACGGTCAGTCCTGAGCAACCTGGGAAAATGTCAGAGACTTTTGGAACCGCATCTTCTTCTAGTCTCACTGGTTCCTGGAAAAGGACCTTTGAGGTGGGGAGAAGCGGACCCCGATGGCAAACAGTGTCTTCCCATCCTTCTCACTCTGGACTAAAGTTTCTCTGACTGTCTTCCCAAAGAGTGAAGAACCATCAAAAGGGGCGTTGGTGAAAGACGCCTTGAAGGGCTCAGAGAACTGACATAAGCAGAGCCAGGCATGATGCCGGATGGCAATGCCTGACCCTGCTGCCAGTACGGCTCTCTCTGTGGCATGGGAGAGCAAACGCACGGACATGTTGGCTACAGATTTGAGGGTGGCCATTCGTGCAAACATCTTCTTGTCCTCTGCCGACATGGACCCTGGGGTCGACTCTGTGAATTCCTTGACCAGATCTCTCTGGAGTCGAATAACGTGCACCATGTAGTTCACTGCCCTCACACACAAGGTCGGTGAAGCATAGACTTGCTTCCCAAAGTGATCCAATGTCCTCAACTCTCAGTCAAGTGGATGGACCATAGAACTCTCCTGGGTGAGTTCTTTCTTGGTGGCCTCCACCACCAGCATAGCATCCTACAGGGGACCCCTTGTGCCAGTGTAGTTTGTCAATGGGAGGGCTCAGGACCTTGTCCGGGTGCTTGGGTATCGGCTCTACAGTGTCCAGCTCCTTCCATGCCCTAGGTGTCATCAAATCCACAACCGGATCAGCAGGAGAGGACACCCAAGAGGTAGACGGGCTCAAGCTGAATGCCTTCAGAAACACGGATTCATCGGAGGTCGGTTTTGGGGCAGACCACCCCCCTCTTTGGTGTAGGATTTCCATGATGTGTCCAAAGGAGACATCCTCGGGAGGTGATCTTGGGGAACCTTCCCCTTTATCCACGTCTGTGTGTTCTGTGAGGGACTCTGGAGGAGAGTCCAAGTGCCTCCTTTTACACGTATGCTTGCAGAGGGGCTCCTTAAGGCTCTCCGGGGAGGTCTCGCAAGTGGGTTGTTCCAAGGTCGAAATGTCCTGGGGCATTATGGCTATGGGCGGTCCCTAAGAGGGCAAGATGGTCAGACCTGCACTCAAGACCAGGGGGTCTGGACAGACTCCGAAGACAAACTAGTCAGAAGCCTTGACTCTGCGAGAACCCTCTCCACCACGTCGAATGCAGAGGGGGAACGGACATCCTGGGCTGAGCTGACAGAAATTGCCACACCCTGATCTGACTAGGGAGTCAGAGATGAGCCTCTAGGAGCTGATGATGCCAAGAGGGATGCTTCTCTCCAACAAGCTCGGAGCAGACAACACCCCCTTGGATCTGACCACGAGTTTACAGGTCCGAGAGCTTGGATCTGATCTAGTCAGATCCAAAACACTCAGGGCACTGGCCGATGAGGTACATGGTACCATCGGCGCCGACCCCTCGACTCCAACCGTCCTCGGATACAATGGCTCCGAAACCACGGTCGGATCGGAGAAGAAGTAATAGGTCTGAAAACTGGTTGGAAGGCACCTGCTCCAGTGGGAGAAGGCCCTGGCAAGACCCCCATCTGGATTTGAGTGTGGATAAATCTCCACTTTATCTTGTCCATCTCCACTTTCTAAAGGCTCTGGGTGGAGCGGGAGGACGCCGCCAAAGTGGGCCGGGAGAGCCGGTGGGGCCGGGGGCCTTGGGGGCGACCAGCTAATGAGAACCAAAGGCTCAGGGGAGAACATTGGGGACCTGAGCCGGGTTGAAACAGGCATGGAAACAGGCTTAGTCTTCGGTGGGGGGGCCGGCCTCCGAGTGGTCAGGGGAGCGCTTGCGAGGTCAATCCTTCTTGACCTTATCCCCCTTCCCCAGGCCTCTTAGTGGGAGGGTGAGTCCCAGAGGCCAAGAAAGGGGTAGGCGAAGCAGCAGCCACTGCTTTCTTGGCAGGAGAAGGTGGGACATCCATCCCAGCAGTGGAGGGCAACAGGCCCTTCACAATAAGTTTGTCCCGCCTGTTCTTAACAGCTCTGGGGTTAAGCCCAGAGCAAATAGGACAGGGGGACTGGAGATGGGCCACCCCCAAACAAACCACACACAGAGTGTGGCGATCTGTCGGGGAAAGCTTGTGGCCACACTCTGTGCATCTCTTGAACCCAGGCTTTGGGGCATCTGCCATACCTTAGCCTGTTCAAGCAACACACACACACACACACACACACACACACACACACACACACACACACACACACACACACACACACACACACACTATCATGAGAAAGAAAAGAGGGGGAAGGAGATAGAAAAGCCTACCAGAAAACAACTACAAATAACCCGTGAAGTAAAGAAAAGGTTAGAAACAAGAAGGACAGCTAGAAAAGTATCAAAAATTAAAATTTTACGCTGCTTCCTCTCAAGCGGCAAACGAGATCTGAAGGGAGACAGGGGCATTATGGGTAAGGGGAGGAGCATGGAGCTCAGAGCCGTAACTGGAAAATGCGTCTGTGTTGGATCTGATATGGATCCGAAGACCCACAGGTTAAAGACCAAATTAAATAAACTACTTCAGATGCTGCTGTTAAAAAGGATAATTAGTAGGGCATATAAAATATTGCATGATAAAAAGAAGTTATGTACTCACCATAACGTTCCATCTGAGTAGTTGTACTTCATTTTTCTTCAACCTGTGGGAATACGGATCTGTATCGGAAACGAGCCGGCAAATTTTGCTAGCATCAGCTCCGAGCTCCAAACTCCTCTCCTTACCCATAATACATCTCCACTGCCTTCCATCCCTAGATCGAGTTTGCAAACCTATACTGAGAACCCGACCTGAAAGATTTACTTGTGACCTATAATGCAGCTTGTAGGCTGATCATGCGCCAAGGTCCGGGGGAAGGAGGGAGGGACGGTTGAAGACAAATGAAGTACAACTACTCAGATGGAACATTATGGCGAGTACATAACTTCTTTATCTGAAGTAGTTTACTTCATTTGGTCTTCAATCTGTGGGACAGAGCCCCCAGTTACTTAACTCCTGAGAGGCCCTCATGGAAGGATATTCCACAGCACCGCAGAACCAAAGGATGCTCTCCTTCTGGAAGTCAAATCCAATTTGTAATGAGAAATAAACGTATGAGATGAGGACCAAGTAGCTGCAGAACAAATATCATCCAAAGACACTCTAGACCAAAAGGCCACAGATGTAGCTATGGACCTAGTGGAATGAGCTTTCACCTCACCAGGAGGAGACATGCCTCTGTCCTTATAGACCAGCAGGATGCATGAAGAAATCCATCCAGCTATAGTGACCTTGGAGATAGGTTTCCCCAAAATGGGTTTATAGAAGTATACAAACAATTGATCAGACTTAGGGAAATTTTTTGTCCTGTGTAAATAGAATCATAACGGTCTATGAACATCCAATATGTGGAGTTTGCATTCCATCTTGTTCATAAAATTAGGAAAAAACACAGGCAAATTGCTAGTCTGATTGATATTGACTGGTGATGTCACCTTAGGAAGAAAGGATGGATTGGTTCAAAGGGAAACCCTATCTTTGTGAAAAATCATGTACGGAATCTTGATGGACAAGGCCTGTAATTCTGAAACCCTTCTTGCAGGTAATAGCCACCAGAAAAGCTGTTTTCCAAGAAAAAAATTTAGATCTGCAGTCGCGGCAGGCTCGAAAGGCTGAGCAACCAAAGCTTGAAGGACCATAGTAAGGTCCCACGGGGTAACAGGATCTTTGACCAGGGGGGGGGGGCGTAACAAAAAGGTGCCTTTGATAAAGGCTTTACACAGTCTGCAAAAGGCTAAGGAGGTAGAATTCTCACCCACATGAAAATGAGAAATGGCAGCCAACTGAACTTTGACAGTAGAAGAACTAGCTCCATTTTGAAAAATATCAGCTAGAAAATCAAGAATGGTGGAAATAGGAGCTGTGAAAGGGTCTAAACTCCTTTGAGAGGCTCAGAAAGAAAAATGTTTCCACTTGCTGCGATAAACCTTCCTGGTCGAAGACTTATGAGCAGCTACCAAAATAGATCTAACTGAGGAGGATAGTTCAGGAGTCCTAGCAATTACGGGAACTGGAGCAGCCAAGCTGTGAGCTTCAGGCTGTCCAGACTCGGATGAGGAACCCCCGAGGGGTCTGAAATTAAATCCTGAATGGGATCTAGGATCCAAGGTGGAGCCAGAAGGTGAGACCAAAGGAAGGGAAACCATAACTGGCGAGGCCAGAATGGGGTAATGAGGATCACTTTGCTACCCAGTCGACGAGCTTTCTGTAGAAACCCCAGAATGAGAGATATGGGTAAACATACAGAAGACCAGGAAGCCGAGCATGAACTAGAGCGTCTCTGGGGGACTCTCCCGGCAGGGGGTTCAGAGCGAAAAACTTGCTGCACTTCGCGTTGGAAGGAGATGCAAAGAAATCGCAGCAAGGTTGACCCTACTCGCTGAAGATCTGTTCCGCTACTGATGGATTCAGAGACCACTCGTAAGGCATTAGAATGGTCTGACTTAGCCTGTCTGCTAGGATGTTGGACCGTTCCAGAATATGCATTGCGATGAGAAAGAGACCGGTGGAGATCGCCCATTCCCACACTCTCATGGCCTCGCGACAAAGGGGGTAAGATCTGGCCCTTCCCTGTTTGTTGATATACCAGACCACTGACATGTTGTCTGACTGAACTGCAATTGTTTCTACAGGAAGAAAAGCATGGAGGGCCTGCAAAGCTAGAAGGGCCACCCTCATCTCTAGGACATTTATATGCAAGCTGGTCTCTATGGGGGACCACAGGCCTTGGACTGTCCTGCCCGAATAATGCCCTCCCCCACCCGAGTTGGGAGGCATCCGTGGTCACTGTAGTTTGGGTCGGGGCTGGAACAAAGGGTCATCCCTCCAAAATGTCCGAAGAGCTCATCCACCATATGAGGGACGACTGACAGACTCGACTGAGTTGAAGTGGATATGTCAATGGCAGTACCAACCGGGACCACTGAACAGCTAGATTCCACTGTAGAATCCTCATGTGTAACCGAGCACACGGGAGAAGAGTTATGGTCGCCGCCATCGAGCCTAGAGCCCTCAACACCAATTCCGCCGTTGGAAGATGAGAACGGTAGATCAGGGAGAAATGCATCCTCAGGTTTTGAACTCTCTCCGAGGTCAGGAATATTTTGTACTGAAGAGTATCTATCCTGGCACCAATGTAATCTATCACCTGTACAGGGTCTAGGAGAGATTTGGATGTGTTGATTGTGATCCGTAAATGCAGGCCAAGTGTCAGGAAATAATCCCTTGTTTGGGAAAGTAGACGTCTGGTGGGAGCAGTGAGGAGCCAGTCATTCACGTACGGATAGACCTGAATCCCCTGAAGCCACAGGTGAGCCACAACAACCACCATCACTTTGGTACACACCCTGGGGGCTGTGGTGAGACCAAAGGGTAGGGCTCGAAATTGGTAATGATTGACTCCTAGCCAGAAGCGGAGGAACCTCCTGGAGCTTCTGTGCATTTTTATGTGATAGTAAGCATCCTGGAGGTCTAACGAGCACATCCAGTCACTCACTTGCAGATACAGCATGATGGACTGTAATGTGACCATCCAGAACTTCTCTTTGGCAACTGACAAGTTCAGGGTAGAGAGGTCCAGAATGGGCCTCAAGTCCCCTGTTTTCTTTGGTACCAAAAAGAACATGGAGTAGAAGCCCGATCCAAACTGATCTAGGGGGACGGATTTGATGGCTCATTTTCCTAGCAGCTTGGAAATTTCCTGTGCTGCTGCCTCCCTCTGCATGGGTGGTACATCCAGGAGGTGTCTGGGAGATATGGGGGAACCCAAAAAGGTGCTAGAGTATCCTCTGGATATGATTTGAAGCACCCAGCAGTCCATTGCTATGGACTCCCATACCGCTGGGTGCAAGGACAATTGCCCCCCGAATTGCCTCCAGAGTACAGCAGATGGGTAACCCCTCAGGTCTGCTGCCCAGGTCTGTCCGAGAAAGGTTTTCGAGACCCGAAGTTCCGCGGACCCCCTCTGCCTCTGGGCTGGAATCCATTCTGTCCCCCTCTGCCTCTAGGGGAAGAAGAGCCCTGAGTGTCCCGGGAATACTGTGACTTCCAGAACCACATCTTCTTTTGCCCTCTCTGGTTCCGGGAAAAGGGACTTTGAGGGTTAGAGAAGCAGATCTCGATGGCAGACAGTGTCTTCCATCCTTCTCACTCTAGACTAATGTCTCTTTGACGGTCTTACCGAAGAGTGTAGCGCCGTCATAAGGGGCATTGGCAAACGACGCCTTGAAGGGTTTGGAATATTGACATAACCTGAGCCAGGCGTTACACCTCATGGACATGACAGACCCAGCCACCCTAGCCGCACCTTCCATAGCATGGGAGAGGAGTCACATGGACGTGTTAGATACTGCTTTTAAAGTGGCCATCCTCGTGGAGAATGAAGCCTTGTCTTCCTGTGACTTGTTCTGTTTGATACTTTGTATATATTGTTTTTACGGTACTTACGTATTATCGCAACTTTTAGTTATGTACTTACCATAACTTTAGATGTATGGGATCCATCTCGCCTACATTCTCTACAGATGGGTTCGGAGCCGATCCTCGGCTCCGACTTGGCCGCTATACAATAGAACGCAGTCTCTTATTGGCTGAGTTACCTCATATCCCAGGATGCACCACTACTGCTTTCCCATATCTTGTTTGTCCGCACACATGCACACACACATAGACTGTTGTTATAACATTGCCAGGTGTTTCAAGAGAGGAAGAAGTTTAATTCGGATCGTCCGGTGTCTTCTGGCCTACAAGGCAGGGGGAAGTAGGGTGGGTTATTAGGAATGTAGGCGAGATGGATCCCATACATCTAAAGTTATGGTAAGTACATAACTAAAAGATGTAATGTGATCCTATCTCGCCTACATTCTCTACAGATGGGACAGCGTCCCTAGCACCTAATTCCTGGGTGGCTCACTGGAAAACGCTCCTGAGAACCGTGGAACCGAAGGAAGCTCGACCCCTAGATGCCACATCCAATTTGTAGTGAGAAATAAAGGTGTGTGGAGAAGACCACGTAGCAGCCGCACAAATGTCACTAATAGAGAGCTTGGAATGAAAGGCTGCCGAAGTGGCCATAGCCCTGGTAGAATGAGCTTTCACTGGAACTATAAGCTCCTTATTTGAAATGAGATAAATATGACTGATACAGTCTCTGATCCACTTGGCAATAGTGACTTTCGTGACGGCTTTGCCCAATTTACTATCCAAAAAGGACACAAACAGTTGATCTGATTTTCGTGCTTGGTGTGTCCTATCCAAATAGAAACGTAATTGTCTGTGCACATCTAAGCTGTGAAAGGTATACTCAGCTCTGTTTGAATACTTAGGGAAAAAAAAACGGTCAAGTCCAGTGATTGTTGCAAACAAAAGTTAGAACAAACCTTTGGTATAAAGGATGGGTTTGGTCTGAGAGATACTCTATCCTTGTTAAATACCAGATATGGTGGTTTGACACATAGGGCTTGAAGTTCTGAAACTCGCCTGGCTGATGTAATAGCAACTAGAAGAGCCGTCTTCCAAGAAAGAAATTTTAAGTCACAGGTTGCTGCTGGCTCAAAGGGAGATGAGGTTAATGCACCTAACACCACGTTAAGGTCCCACGGTGGTGCAGGATGAGATACAGGGGGCCGTAGAAGCCAAGCTCCTTTAATAAAAGCTTTGCACAACTTGTTGCTCATTAAAGGTGGCTCTACACTCTCGTGAAAATTGGAAATAGCAGCCAATTGAACTTTGATGGTAGACACCGAACAACCTTGGTTGAACAGGGAAGCTAAAAACTTCAGAACCTCTGACACCGAGGCTGTCATAGGGTCTAATCCTCGGAGTTGGGCCCAAATAGCAAACCTCTTCCATTTACTGCTATACATCTTTTTGGTAGAAGTCTTGTGGGCCGAGGACAAAATATGCATGACTTCAGGGTCCAAAGAATGGCTCCTAACTATGGTCGGAAGAGGAGTAGCCAAGCTGCTAACTTCAATGAATGGAGGGACTGATGGAGCTGTCCTGACTGATGCGTCAAGAGGTCCGGAACTT
The DNA here is from genome assembly GCF_019279795.1 of Protopterus annectens. NCBI lineage: Eukaryota > Metazoa > Chordata > Ceratodontiformes > Protopteridae > Protopterus > Protopterus annectens. The sequence goes on from NC_056740.1 coordinate 223,542,660, forward strand.
GGTCCAGGAACCAGGGACCCTCCAATGCATATTTGTGAAGAAAGGGGAACCAGACTTGACGAGGCCAGTATGGGGCGATTAGAATCATTTTGCTTTCCAAGCGAATTGCCTTCTGAATCACCTTGGGGACAAGGGGAACCGGTGGAAAAGCGTATAGCAGACCGAGGGGCCAAGCTTGGACTAGAGCATCCTTGGGGATCTCCCCCGGAACTGGGGTGAGAGAGAAGAACTGCTGGCATTTCGCGTTGAGGGGAGTTGCGAAAAGATCGCAACAAGGAGCTCCCCATCTCGTGAAAATCTGTGTTACCACTCTGTCGTTCAAGGACCACTCATGAGGGGAGAGAATAGTTCTGCTCAGTCTGTCGGCTATCACGTTGGATCTCCCCGGGATGTGTGTTGCCACTAGGAAACATTTGGTAGCAATCGCCCAATCCCATACCTTCATGGCCTCTCTGCAAAGGGGGTAAGACCTGGTCCCTCCTTGCTTGTTTAAGTACCAGACTACCGACATGTTGTCGGACTGAATGGCAATCGTGCCCTGGGGGAGGTGATCGTGCAGTGCTTGCAACGTTAGAAGCACCGCCCTCATTTCCAGGATATTGATGTGGAGAAGACTCTTGTCGGTGTGCCACGTGCCTTGGACTGACCTGTCCAGATAATGTCCCCCCCACCCTGTCTGGGAGGCATCCGTAGTCAACGTGGCCAAGGGGGATGGGGGAACGAAGGGTCGCCCCTGATTCAGGTTGGAGGAAAGAAGCCACCAACAAAGATCCTGTTTGCACGTCTCTGTGATCAATATGTGGTGACTGAGGGGAAGGTCTTGATAAGACCACTGGACTGAGAGGAGCCACTGGAGTATCCTCATATGCAACCTTGCCAAGGGGACCAGAAGAATGGTGGCTGACATGGAACCCAAGAGCTGCAGGACCATTCTCGCTGGAGCGCGACATCTGAGGAGTAATGCCCGAACTTGAGACTGCAGCGTTGCTATCCTTTCCGCAGGAAGATAGACTCACATCTGCCTTGAGTCTATTTCTGCACCAATAAACAGAATACGCTGAGATGGCAGCAATACGGACTTTGTCCAATTGAAGGTGATTCCTAAGGAGTTGCCTAGAGAGATAGTGGCTGCTAGAGTTTTCAAGAGTAGATGCCTGGAAGTGGCAGTTAGGAGCCAGTCGTCTAGGTATGGAAACACCTGGAATCCTAGACTTCTCAGGTGAGCAGTCACCACCACCAAACATTTGGTGAACACCCTGGGGGCTGTGGTGAGACCAAAGGGCAGTACACGGAACTGGAAATGACTGTCTCCTAGGCTGAAGCGCAAGTGTCTCCTCGACGCCTGATCTATCAGAATGTGATAATAGGCGTCTTTGAGATCTATAGAGCACATCCAAACACCTTTCTCCAAAAGCGGGAGAATGGATTGCAAGGTGACCATCCGGAATTTGGACTTTTCCACTAATCGGTTTAAGTTGCTGAGATCCAAAATGGGCCTCAAGTCCCTGGTCTTTTTTGGTACCAAAAAGAATCTTGAGTAAGTCCCTGATCCGGCCTGATCTGCGGGGACAGGTTGGATGACTCCTTTTTGAAGCAGCTTCGATATTTCGCTGGCTGCCAGATCCCGTTGACTGGGTGGCGCATCCGGGATTCTTTGGGATGGTGGGGGGGGGGGGTTGAGAGAAGGGAATGGTTTAACCTCCGGCGATGATTCGGAGCACCCATTGGTCCTGAGTGATATTCTCCCAGGCCTTTAGGTGCCTCGAAAAACGACCCCCGACTGGCTCCGGAGCTGCACAGTCGGGCACTCCTTCAGGGATGTTGGAAGGAGGAGGAGCCACGAAAGGACTCGCGGTCTCCAGTGTTGCGGGGGCCTCCGCCGCCTCTGGGACGGCGTCTCCCTGAAAAATTTCCCCCTCCTCTGCCTCTAGAAGGGGAATCACTCTGCTGCGATGAGTTAGGCTTTTGAGACTTACGGAACCACATTTTCCCTCCTCTTCGAGCCTTGGGATAAGGTCTGAAGAGAGTGGAAAACCGGGCCCCTACGGCAGTTAAAGTCTGACCCTCCTGTTCGCAGCGAGTCAAAGTGTCCTTTACCTTGGGTCCAAACAGAGAGGACCCATCAAAGGGGGCGTCGGCAAAGGAAGACTTAAAGGCCTCCGCAAAGTGACACAGCCGTAGCCAGGCTTGTCTCCATAGAGCAACACCTGTTCCCGCCGCTCTGCTCGCTCCTTCGGCTGCATAAGAAATGAGCCTCATGGACGAGTTGGATAACGAGGACAGGGTAGCCAACTGGGAGTTAACCGTCTGGGCCAACTGCTCAGGTAAGTTACCGGAGAGGGTATCCGAAAGCTCCTTGACCAGATCCCTCTGCAGTCTGGTGAAATGCGTCAAGTAGTTCAGAGACCTTAGTGTAAAGGTCGCTGAAGTAAGGTACGCTTCCCGTACCGATCCATGCTCCTAGACTCCTTATTAGGAGGATGGACGGACATTGAAGCCTCTGCCACATCTTGCTGGGTGGCAGATGCCACCACCAAGGCATCTACAACCACACCTTTCGAAAAAAAGTCCTTATCAGGGGGTGCCGAAAGGAATTTATCGGGGCGAGCTGGCACCAGTTCAACAGAGTCCGGGTGTTCCCACGCCCTTCGAGAGATCAAATCCAGAAGCTCATCGAAAGGCGGAGACACCCAGGAGGCAGAGGGCTGAGCCCTGAAGGCCTTGAGGAAAACCGACTCCTCAGCAGAAGGGGGTTTGGACTGCCAGTCGCCTCGTTGCTTAAGGATCTCCAAGATGTCCGCAAAGGATACATCATCCGAGGACGACTTGGGGGACCCTTCTGCATCATCGAGGTCGGTATCCAAGGTGAGAGACTCATCAGGGGAGTCGACGTGCTTCCTCTTGCACTGTTTCTTCCTCAGAGGTTCCTCCGAAGATGTTTTGGAGGGACCTCCAGGAAGAAGGGAACCCCCAATGGGGGTAACCTCAGGCCCAAGGGCTCCGCTGTCGTGAGACAGGGGGATTGCAAAGAAGCCAGTCTCCGTGCCAAGGGAAGGTGGTGGTGAGATGGTAGAAGTGGCCAGAGAGGATTTGGCCAAGGCACTCCTCATGGCCTTGAAGGCGGGACCCCTGGAGTCCTGGAATGGTTCAACCCTTAAGGCCACAACAGCAGTCGGAAGTCCCGCAGCCGACGCACCGAGAGGGAGACTCGGAACCGAAAGGATCGGTCCCGAAGCGTCCCCCCCGGGGCCGACAGAGGAGGTCCGCGTACCGAACCCCGATCCGAAGGGCGGGGTTGGAGTTAGGACAACTTCCACCGGCTCCACCAACACTGACTCCAACGGCGCCGAAGCTGTTGGAGGAGGAACCGAGATAGCAGGATGGGAAACCGGCTCCGGAGCCGACTGGGCTGGAGCCGAGATCAACTTTTGAAAGACCGGAGACTGAAAAAGCCTTTAAAGCACCCTGTCTAAATCCGAATCAGACATCCTCGACGACCGAGAAGAGACCGACTGGGTCCGAGTCGACTTCTCCGCCGGCTCCGAAAGACTAGGGGACTGGCTCCGTATGGGTTCGAGAAGTATCGGCGCCGAGGGAGATTCCACTACCACTGCAATTTCTCTCTGAGCCGATGGGGACTTCGGCAATGAAGGGGAAGAGTCTGAGCGGGCAACCCTCATTGGCTCCGAAGGCAGTGGAGCCGATGGAGATGACTCGCCTCTCGACGCCCGAGCTCTCGACTCTGAAGCCAGAGGAGTCGAGGCTGGAGACATCGAGGCAGACCGTTCTGCCCTCGGCTCCGAAGTCAGTGGAGCCGACAGAGAAGGCTGCCGTGACTTTTTAGCTGCCAGATCTGACGGGCTGGTCGGAGCCGAAGATTTTTTCTTCCTCGAAGGGAAAGAAGAAGAAGATAGGGCTTCCTCAAAGGAAGGGGTAATAAGCCCTTTCAAAATCAACTTATTTTTCCTCTCTTGGAGGACGCGAGAGGAAAAAGCGTGGCAAACGCTACAGGATTCCTGGAGGTGCTTCGGGCCCAAACAGTAAACACACAATGAATGGTCGTCCGTAATGGACATTTTATAACTACAGTTGGAACATTTTTTAAAACCTGATGGTCTATGTTCCTTCGACATGGTTAACTACTTCAGACACACTAAACTTCGAAAACTACACAAAAACTACACAAATAACAGCCTAGACTCTAACTAAAACACCTAGGATAGGGCAAGGCCCCTCTAACTCAAACGGGAATGCTTACCACAAAAAATACAATTTTACCACAAAAAACTTTCAATTCACAGTCACACAACAAGTAGCTGTTAAAACAGCTTTTGGGTAAGTTTTAGCACAAAATATGACAGAAAATAATGTCAATAAGAGGCACTTAGCTCAGCCGAGACCACGTCTATGCTTCAGAAGCGGCAAACGAGATCTGGGGAAGCAGTAGTGGTGCATCCTGGGATACGAGGTAACTCAGCCAATAAGAGACTGCGTTCTATTGTATAGCGGCTGAGTTGGAGCCGAGGATCGGCTCCGAACCCATCTGTAGAGAATGTAGGCAAGATAGGATCACATTACATCCAGATTTTCACGACAACAGTGGTTGCTTCCGGATCAGTGAATGTGCAAGTTAATGTGCTTGAAATGGAAAATGGTGTGTTTTCTTTAACAAAATAGGTTGTTTTCCAGAGTGCTACCAACACAAAGTACACAACATACTGTTGTTGTTTCTTTGTGCTCTTTATTGGCGGCAGCATGTCGCTGCATTGCAAGGCCGCCCACTGAATGTTCTTTGTCAGCCCATGCTGTGAAATAACGGCCATTCTACGTACATTCCTTCCAGTTTGGCTTCAATTGTCAGGGCTGCTGTAGCATCCTTGACCGCCGTAGCTGAATGCAAGAATTGGTTAAGGCATTCAGTAGCGGCTTGCCAGTAACAGCATGTATTCAGGCTTCTGAGGAATGCGGTTATTTATTTACATGTGCATTTTTTAAGCGTAGTCGAAAGTTTTCGGATCAGAGATATATGCATCTTTTTTGAATTTGGCACCCTCGCTGCAATGTTTTGGCCCTTTTTCCCCCCCAATTCCAACTTATATGACATGACTGAACTGATTTTATTTGGAAATCAAACACAATGCCTCTTAGCACTTGGATCTCGATCATGACAAATGTTCGTTAATGTTGATAAAATGTAATACAGAGTGTTGGACTGTTATCAGGTTTCACCTCATATCATGAGACCATCCAGGTGCAATTAACCATAGGGATAAATGTATCTATCAGATCGGTAAACATTACTCGGACTGCATGGATCAGGCAATCCCAAACAAAACTAAGACTCTCTGTACCAAAGGCGTCTGGTGGACCCCAGCCATAAACAAGCTCTACAAGAAAGGTAAGACACCTTTGATCATTAAAAACTAAGAGCTCTTGAACCTACACACATTGCTAACATACTGGCTGACAGGTTCGCATCCATGGGACGGATGGTGTGGCCATTGATGAGGAAAGGCAGTCCATGTCCCACGCATTGACAGTAGTCCCTGATCATGATTCACATCTAGATCAAGGGAGGCCCTGTACTCATCACTCATTAGACCTATGATTGAGTACAATGCCCTTATTCAGTCTCACAGATTCATCACCCAGCCTTGTTCAAGAGGAATCTTGACCAATGGATGGGAGATATACCCCAGGGATTACTTCAGTGTCACTGCTTGTGAACCTATGAACCTATGTGCAAGACATGCTGTTGTTCCTTCTACTGGCACCCGTGTCGCTTCCTGCAAGTCTGCCCGCTGAACGATGTGCCAGTAAACACCATTAAGAAAGAACAACAGCATGTCTTGCACATTGTATCGATAGCAGTCCAGAAATAAGGTATACTGTTAAAAGAAAACACACTATATTACATTTTAACAACATTAACGAACATTTGTCATGATCGGGAAGCAAGTGCTATTACCGCGAAAATCTGGTTGCGATAATACGCAAGTACCGTTTTTTACATTTTTATCCTGTAAATGCAGTCATTTTGTCTATAATTTCTATTACTTGATCTGAAAATTTGTATGTAAGCTTAGGCTGGAGCTTTTCTCCCCGGGCCACCACTGAAAATGGGCACTGTCCCAGTACCATCCCGGTAAACAAATGTAAAATAAATAAATAAAAATATTCCGTCAGAAATACTGGGTGAGCAAATTGGTGTAACAAAGGAAATTATTATTTTTTTTTAGCTGGGACAATTGATCTAAATTGCCTAGACATAGTAAGGTCTTGTTAAGTTTAATTCTGGTAGCTGAAAAAAAAGCAATTACTAGAAAATGGAGATCAAAGTCTAGACCAACTGTATTGAAGTATTGAACATTGTAACAGAGATAAAAGAACTTGAAATGGTATCTTCAGAAAAGGGAAGGAGTAAATTACATAGAAATTATGGAAACTGTAGGAATAATACATGCAGCATAATGTTCAGGAGGAAGAGGAGTGAGGTTTAAATTAAGGCAGGAATTGAGCAATTTATGTAATGTTGGATGATGATAGTTATAAAAAGAACAAATATGATATATAATGTATGCAATTGGAAGCATGTTGATATGATTTGTTTTCCTTTATATTAATGTATGTTTGCCTAAGTCTTATGTGATAATTTAATAAAGGTTTAAAAAAGGTAACAGACTTCTCAGTGTGAATGTTCCAAAGTAAGGAACACATGTGGATCCTCATAAGTTGTAAAAGCCGTACCTGATTGAGGAATGACAGCACACATTTCTACAACTCCTGATTGGCTTTATTTACATATAGTATTGGACTGCAGAGGTGTGACAGAAGTGGAAATCACACTAGCAACAGCTTTTACAGAGAAGTGAGGCCATAAGAACAATGGCAACTGGTACTATAGCAGTTAGCTGTGGCACAAAATAGTTGTACATTTTATGTAAATTTATGGAAAAAAATGTGATTTAGTAGCAGAAATAGCAATTCAAGCCTTACTTTAAAACAGGTAGATGACTGTCAGACTCCATTTGCATTCTGTAATACAGACATTTTTTATTAACAATCCAATAAATACCTAAGCAATTTGAACTGGTACAAATACATACCACATACAAGGTGCACACGCCCTTTGTTTTAAACATGTCTCTACACCAGTACATCATAAATGACATTTTGAAAACACTGATGACCATACTCATTTCAGGAGTATATACAATTCTCCTCTTAGTATAAGTATGCTTTTACAGGCTAAATATCAGGTCTGTTTTTATGCCACATACACTTGTGTAGGCAAACACTGAGTTAACCTACAGTGTTATATTGTCACACAGATTTGCCAAATACTTGTACCATAGGTTTGTACTTAGAAATGTACATGTTTTATTATTTCATATTTTAACTAAAACATTTTTTAGCATACCATGACTGTGAAAACAATCATGTTTAGCTTCAGCTAGATGGCATGTTTTTCTGTTCAAATGATTATTTTACAGAGTGCACACCATCCATTTTAACTTGAGATTGAACATTTGCTGGTGTCATCTGTTAAACAAAAGAGTGATGAGAAGCAGCATTAAAATGCAATGACATAATGAAACAAGAGTATTTGTAATTTCATCCCTGCAGCTAATACTATGTAATAATTTGCCTTGAATTATTTCTCCTGCAGTCTTGTAAAGTTAAGACCATAGTTTGATTGGGTTACCAATACCATGATGGGAATGGACCCCATTCCTGAGTCAAAGTATGATTAAAATTCATGAAATTAATATTGTTTCAATCTTTGATGTTAGCCAGAAGTTCTCTCCACAGCACCTTCAATGTGCTCAGTATTGACTCCTTCTGCAAATCATACATAATTACATGAATCAGTAACATATCTATGTACAACTGTAAATTCTTTTCTGTAAGATGCATTGCTCCTAACTGCCTGGGTATCCTTCTACCACACTGCCAAGTTTCTGCCTGCAAATCCTGGTATTTTATGATTTTGTCTCTCTCTATGTATGTAAAACACTGTAGTCACTTGGTGTAGCAATGTCAATTATCAATGCTACTTTTGTCTTCATTTCATGGACTGCTATATCTAGTTTTGTCGCATCTATTTTTTGAACTGTTGGTAATGGGTGATCCCATGTGATATAAGCTTCATCATTTTCTATGATGCTTAGTGTCAAATGTTTCCAATGTTTTTCAGCTACTTCAGTATTATAATGTTTGCGCAATCCCCAATGCAATAGTCTTGCCACCTTACTATGCCTTTTAGTATACAGTCTTTCTGCCATTAGTATGTCACAACCAGAAACAGGATGTGCGACTGTTTCCAGTTTTGTTTTACATAACCTACATTTGTCTGTTTCTCCCACATGTCCCATGGACTTTGTAAACCAACATGTACGTAGTCCACTACCTTGGGCCACCAATATTAACCTTTCATCTTTTGGTTTAAATTCACCTCTCCTTAACCATTCCTGCATTTGATCCTGATCAACATTAGGTTGTTCCAAGAGTTATCCATACTTCAACTATATTTATGCATTTTCCACATTTCTTGCCTTCTCATCCAATTATTCACTTTATATTCTTTTGTTTTTTTCAGCACATTCAGTTTCTGCCTGACTTTTATCTAATTCTGGTTTGATTTCCACTCCCACTTGACACTGATATGCTTCTGCTAAACTAAGCAGGGAAGTCATCTTAGACTTATTTCCCTGAAGTTTTAAACATTTCACTACATTTGGGTCTTGTGAGGACTGCAGATCTATATATGTAATCAATTTCAAGGAGGCACATACCTCCTTCAGAATGGGTAATATACAGTCTTGGTATACACTGATTTTTATATATCATTTGATAAGCATAAAGCATCCTTCTTGTTTTCTTGTCCAAAAGATTCAATACCTTTTGGGGCCAGTCAATTACTCCAAAACTGTAAGTTAAGTAAAGAAGAGCAAATTGGTTTATAGCCTGGAGTTTGTTCCTAGATGTTAGTGCTGATTTCATTACTAATTTTAGTCTTCTAAAATATTCTTTACTAAGTTTTATTTCTTTATTATTTATTGACATTTGTTGACTGGGAAAGTCCACTGGGTCAGAGATCCATTTTCAGTGGAGCCCCAGGGAGAAAAGCTTCATAAGAGGTACACAATACAGAAGTATAATACATTGGACATGGGTGTTTACAGATATCTTAAGCACATGGACAAGGTTAAAATACAATGTTTTAAAAAATTAAAATACAATACAAATACAAAAATTCAAGTACAGTAGTGCAAAGTTCAAAATACAATACAAATTTAGATACAGTAATACAAGAGTTGAAATATATGTTCAGTAAAGGAGAGTTTTACAATGCATAAAGGGAGTAGATATGATGAGTATGGTATAGCATTTATGGTGGTTTGGATGTAATTAGGCAGGAATTGATAGGATTACTGAGATAATGGTCTTTTAGTGCAGTTTTACAAGATTTTAAAGAGTCTAGTTGAGTGATGTGCAAAGGCAGAGCATTCCAAAGTTTAGCAATGCTGTGAGAGAATAAGCTTTGACCAGCTCTTTGAATTGGTTATGCTTAATAGGTGCTTGTTAGTGGACCGTAGGTTACAAGTTAGGATGTATGATTGTAGGATAGGACGGTATGCTGGGCAGTTGCTAGATCTGAATATTAATTTGTGAGTAAGAGTTAGTTGGGTATAGTGTTGGTAGTCGGGGAATTCAAGCTATTTCAGTTCAGAACTGGCTTGGCAATGGCGAGAGTGGTTAGTCATGCCTGAGGCAAATTTAGCTAGTTTATAGTAGCAGGATTTAAGTTTTTTGTTGGAGAGGGATGCGTGGAGGTTAGTACAAATAGGGCTTCTGTACAGGAGGGAAGGGATAAGCAGAGTGTTAGCAAGTTTCAGTTTAGCAGAATTATCCATACAAAGTTTGTGATGGTAGAGTTTCCCTAGCTTAAAATGAGGTTTTTTTTATAGCATTAAGAATATGCTGCTCAAAGGTGAGTTTATCATCAGTAATTATGCCTAATAGCTTTGCTGCCTTAACTATTTCAGTTTTTGTATTGCTCACTGAGAAAACTCTGAAATCTGAGATAGGTGGTTTTGTAGAGAAAAGCAGGAGTTTGGATTTTTTGGGATTCAGTAATAGCTGCACATCATATAGCCAACTCTCGATAGATGTAAGGGCATTCTGAGTAATATTTTGAAGATCAGAGAGGCTGGTGGAAGAGGAGATAATGGTTGAATCATCAGCATACTGTATAAGTGTGCTATGTTGGCATGCTTTGTGAAGATCATTAATGAATATATTGAATACAAGTGGCCCCAAAATAGATCCTTGTGGGACTCATGTACTGTTGGGCAGGTATTCAGATTGTTTGTTTTGCCACCTAACAGACTGTTTTCTATTGTTTAGGTAGCTTGAGAACCATGTTAGGAAACTGGCGGAACAGCCCAGATTTTCTAATTGCTGCAACAGTTCAGAGTGTGACACTGTGTCGAAAGCCTTGGATAGGTCTTGTAAGATGACTAAGGTTAGTAGACCTGCATCCAGGGCTTTATTCACAGTGTTAGTAAAACAGAGTAGAGCAGTCATGGTGCTGTGTGCAGGGCGGAAACCATGCTGGGTAGGTGCAAGGCAGTTATTGTCAGAGAGATGTTTTAGGAATTGATTATGTATGCATTTTTCTAAAATTTTAGATAAAGGAGAGAGTATAGAAATAGGCCAGTAATTAGAGAGATCCTGGATAATTCCACCTTTGTGTGGTAGAGCAATGATAGATATCTTCCAGAGTTGGGGGACATAAGACTCTGCGATGGAGCGATTAACGAGTATACTGACTGGGTATGCTATTGCTTTGGCTGCGAGTAGTAGATATTCAGATGGGAGACTGTCTGGGGAGAGGGAGCAGAGTTTAATTCGTTTGGCAATATGAAATGTTATCTGCATTTGTTCATGCTTCACTGCTGATCCTTCATCAATTCCCAAATATTTATACACTCCCTCTTGCTCAAGTTCTTTTATATCACATTGCTGTTCCAGGCTGATGTTTTCTTGGTACTGTAGTTTCCTGCTTTAAACGTTGCTTCTGCACATTTATCAGGACCGAATGACATTCTTACATCATCTAAAAAAGTTTTGACCACTTGCAGTTGTGCATTTAGTTCCTCATCTGACGAACTACACAATTTTAAATTATCCACAAAAAGAAGATGAGAAGTCTTTACACTTTGTTGTTTTCTAGGAGCCAAATTGTAGCCATGACCTAATCTGTTAAGTAGACAGCTTAAGTGCAAGACAAAAGAGCAACAGTGACAAAGAGCCACTCTGGAATATCCCCCATTGAATTTTTATCCCTGGAATAATAATTAGTTCTTTATCATGGCTTACCTGCAAAGTGGTTTGTCACTGGTTCATGGTCGCTGTGTAGGGTGTATTTTACACATCTTTAAGCACTCTTTTATCCATGAATGCGGAATATTGTCAAATGCTTTTTTATAGTCTCTCCATGCCATACTTAGATTTTTCCCCTTTTTACAGTTCTCCATCATGACTATTTAATAACAAACGATCCTTTGTTTCATATGACTTTCTTTTGGTACCCTTTTGTTCTATTGCCATGATCAAGTTTTCTTCTAAATGACTATAAACTTTGTTAGCATCAATTCCAGTGTATAGTTTATACGTCATCAGAAGGAAAGTTATTGGTCTACAGTTTTTAGGATTGCTTGCAGGTTCACTCAAGTAGGAATATTGTTTTTTCTGTTGTTCACCAGGTTGGAGTCTGTTTGGGGTGTGCATATAAAAAGTTCTTACAGCTAAATCTTCATGTAAAGATGTTAATACTTTCAGCCAGAAGTTAGGTACTGCATCTGGCCTAGGTTTTTCCACTTAGGAGCTTTTCTTAAATTTGTTTCAATCTCTCTGGCCACTACTTCATCCCATTTCATATCCTGTACATTTGAACTTATTATTATTTCTTTTACTTCTATCCATTCAGCATCTTTGTTATGTTCCATGTAGTCTTCATAGATATTGCTCCAAAATGTATCTATTTCTTCTTTTTTGGTGGTCTTTCAATTCCTTTTGCCTTGTTTCTCAATTCTGTATAAAACTTTTTGGGTCATCAATAAATTGCTTATTTTGTACTTTTTCTTTATATTTACCTACATATCTTCTGGGTTTTTCTGCCTGCATTAATACTTTTAGTTTATTATTTGCGATAATGCAAGATAGATCCTGATCTGTTCTGACATTGTATTGCCTTTTATCAGGTCTATCTTTCTGAGTATTTTTATTGATCTGTTCCCTCTTCTATACTCTTCTAATAGTGACACTTCTTGTTTTAATTGCTTTATAGTTTTCTCTATTCGATACTTCTATGATGGCATTTAACTTCTCACCTTCCTTTCTGCTACTCCCCTGTGTTTTTATGGTAAGACTTTATTGGTTATTAATTCAGCTGCACAGTAATATATCCTATTTACCTCTGTTATATTACGTGAATCTCTATGAACAGTCCTAATTACTATGTTCATTTGTTTTATCAAACTTTAAACTTTTGGGGTTTTATTGACTTTCTGTAGTCTATTTCTTTCATTGATTTTAACATGTCATTCCATCTGTATTATATCAAGCAACTCTCCTCTTAGATAACTTTCTTCTAAACTTGGGGCACATTCTTTGTTATCCATTTTCTGTGCACATTGTACAGAAAGTTCCAGAGCATCATCCTGTGCCGCATTCTCTTCAGTTTCATCCTGGGTTATCCATTGCTCTTTCATATGGGAATTCACTGGCCTATCACTCCACAACATTGACTGCATCAGAGTTACCACTGTTTCCTGTTCCTTCCCTTGCTGTACAAGTCCAACTGAACTTTTGTACTGTTTTCCCATGGAAGGCTCTAAAGTATCTTCACATGGCAACTGATCAGATGTTTCCCACGCCACTGGTTTCTCCTTAATTTCTGGATCCATTGCTCTATCCTTCTGTGATGTTGTCAGCTTGATTTTCTACACTAAATCCCTCACTTTGCAGTTAACCTCCATTTCTGTTTCCTTAACTTCTCCATTACTAATCCTCTTTTCTACTTTTCTTCTTTGTTGTCTTATTTTTTGTATTGTAAAATGTTCCATATCTGGATGACTTTGCATGTATTTCTCTTCAAATATCTTTGGTGCTGCTCTTTTCGTACCGATTAATTTTGCTTTCTCTTTTGCATAAACATCGCAAAATATTAAATCTCTTTTTCTTTCCTATATCCATATTTCTTCTTCAGATGTCTCCTGCTCCTCCTGTTTCTCCTTACTTGGGGGACTTGTTCCATCATGCTATGATATAAACTGTGTTAGACTTTCTGCACTAAATCCTTTACTTTGCAGGTATTCCATAAATTCAGCTTTTATTTTCCTTCCCTCCCTAATGTATGGTGCCCCTCTGCTAACCTGCCTATCCACCTCTCTCTCTTCTAAACTTGAAAACAAAATGTCTAAATTTGCCAACAATGCCAAACATAGTACCCACCACTGCATTACCCTCCAGTCTTTAAACTGGCTAGAACTCTCCACATATCTGGACTACCTACAACTTACCACTGCCCACAGATTAATATTCAACCCAATCAACTGCCCTGCACTTTCAAACATCCTTCCCCTTTATATCCCTAATAGAACTCTCAGATCTGAACACCAAAATTTAATTACTATCCATTAATCCTACCTTTCTTCTAAATGGAAATGCAACTGCATCCTACCAACCTAGTCCCTCCTTGATGCAAAAGACCAGCCATGGCATCATCCTAGGGCTTTGAGACTTTGACAAACTTGCTTAATCTAACAGCTGATAATTCCCATATGCTTTGCTGCTTAATGTAAATATTGTAAATAGCTATTCATTTTTCATTTGAAGGATGTAATACTTTGTTAAATCTAACTGAACTCTGTAATTCCCATAATAGCATGTTCTGTGCAAATACTAGGCACATTTTATTTTCTTGATAAGTATCTGTATTGTAATTTCTACTGTATTTCTATAATATGGAGCTTTTCTTCCCGGGCCTCCACTGAAAACGGGCTCTCTGGGCCCAGTGGACTTCCCCGGTAATCAAACTGCAAATAAATAAATAATAAATCAAATTTTTTAACTTCTAATTTACTAATGTTCTGTTCTACATTCTATTTTTGTGAGCTTACTTTTTGTGTTGTGAAATTTTCCATATCTGGATGCTTTTGCCTGGGTTTCTCTTCAAATTTCTTTGGGGCTGCTTTTTTGTAGTGATTAATTTGGCTTTGTACTTTGCATAAATATTGCCATATCAGCTCTTTCTTTCCCATCTCCATGTTTCTTTTTTATACCTTTCAAAAATCTCTAGAGTTTGTTCTTTATAATTTCTCACTTCCTCAGTCACGTCTTTTTCCAAATCGCCCAAGGTTTCTTGGTCTATATAATGTTTTTCATAAATCATCTGTACTAACGAACACAAATTTTTACTTGAACGTAGGTGATTTTTTTAGACTCCATCTGTATTTGTGACCCACTGTAAAAAACAGGAAATGTCTCTGCTTTCACTTCCTGAACTTGAAGACACACTCCACTGTATATCTCCAGTCCTTATTAACCTTCTGAAGTACAATCCCTGAGCCAGACCACAGGTATACAGTGCCATATTTCAAAGTGAAAAGCAATCTAAGCTATGTAGTCATCACTTTTCAAAAGAATGTCTGCAACAACCTATTTCAACTGGTACTTTAACTGAGTAACCTAGTTGTGCCATTTAATTATGCTTTTCCCTACATAATATACATTCCATCTATATCGTATTGTAAACTATTAAATACGTTATTATGACTATTTAACTCTTTTCTTGTATGTGTCTTCTGACACTGCAAAAGTACCTTAATCATTATTTAAAGTCTTTGTAAACTTCCAGACTGCCTATCTCATGAGCAGCAGACATGTGAAATATGTATGTAGTTAGCTATTTGGCAGTGGGTTAAAGGAACAATAAATAAAGAAGTTATGTACTTAAGATAACATTCCATCTGAGGTGCTGGTTTGCCATTTGTCTTCAACCTGTGGGTTCGGATCCAACATCGTCTCCGAATCAGCCATATACTGCAGCTCTAGGATCTGAAAATCTGAGCTCCTCCCCTGCCCAGAATGCCCTGCTCTCCTTTCATCTCCTCAGATTGAGTTTGCTGTTCGCAATCTATCTACTGTGTGCAATATGTGTCCCTTTAAAGCAGAAAAAAGGAGCACTTCAGGAGCTCAAGCAGATAAAGCCATATCTATATCCATATCTGTCAGGTGTTAACATTTTGGAAGAGGGATGGAGGGAGGGTAGGCTGAAACCAAATGAAAAAAAAAAAAACAACTCAGATGGAACATTATGGTAAGTACATAACTTCTTTGTCTGAAGTTGTTGTTTTCATTTGATCTTCAATCTGTGGGACGGAGTCCACAGCTACAGAACTCTTGGGAGGCCCTCATGGAAAAATATTCCAGAGCACAGCTGAACCAAAGAAGGCCTTGTTTCTGGAAATAATGTCCAATTTGCAATGAGATATAAAGGTATGTGAATTAGACCAAGTAGCCACAGAGCAGATGTCATCAAATAGGAACTCTAGACCACAAATAAGCAGAAGTAGACACAGACCTGATCGAATGAGCCTTGATGGGTACAGGTAAGGGTATTCCTTTAATGGAATAAACAAGTCAAATGCAGCTTGTAAGCCAATTAGCCACAGTAGCTTTGGAAATTCCCCAAATTAGCTTTTGAGAAGGATACAAAGAGCTGGTCAGACTGCTTGAAATGTTTAGTTCTATCTAAATAAAACCATAATTGTCTATGTATATCTAGCATATGGAGTTTGTATTACCCTTTGTTTTGGAACCTGGGGAGGAAAACTGACAGACTGATGATATAATTGATGTTGACCTCAGATGAAACCTTGGGCAGGAAGGAAGGATTGATATACAAAGTCACTCTTTCCTTGTGGAAGATCAAATAAGGTGGCTTAATAGATAAAGCTTGAAGTTCAGGCACTCTTTTAGCTGGAGTGATG
Organism: Protopterus annectens; assembly: GCF_019279795.1. Classification (NCBI taxonomy): domain Eukaryota; kingdom Metazoa; phylum Chordata; order Ceratodontiformes; family Protopteridae; genus Protopterus; species Protopterus annectens. The sequence continues at coordinate 223,558,721 of NC_056740.1, forward strand.
GCTACTAAGAAGGCAGTCTTCTATGTCAAGAACTTCAGATCAACTTTGTCTGCCGATTCAAAAGGAGGCACAAACAGTGCTTGCAAAACCATAGTGAGTGAGATTCTTGACAGGTTGGCAAAGAAGAAAAGTGCCCTTAAGAAAGGTCTTGTACAACTTAGATGAGGCCAAAGATGAATCTTTCCCAATATGAAAATTAGAAATGGCTGCCAACTGCACTTTCACTGTAGGAATATTATCTCTGTTATGAAAAATAGATGCTAGAAAGTCTAAAACCAAAGGAATGGGAGCCATAAAGGGATTCAGTTGGTTTTGGTGAGCCCAAATGGAAAACCTCTTTCACTTGCTGTTATATATTTTTCTGGTGGAAACTTTTATGTGCTGCAACTAAATTTTTTCTAACTGGGGAAGAGAGCCCGTGATTTCTAGCCATCAATGGAATTGGAGCAACCAAGTGGTCAATTTAGGCTGGATAGTTCTGGGTGACAGTGTCACTGAATGATTGGACAGAAGTCCAGAACGGGATCCAGAGTCAATGGTGGACAAATCAGGTGACATCAAAGGAAGGTAAACTAAATGTGCCAAGGGCAAAAGGGGACAATAAGGATTACTTTGCACTTCAATCTCTTACCTTTCTGGAGGAATTTGAGAATGAGAGGGACAGGATGGTAAGCGTAAAGCAGACAGGGGGCCAAGCATGGACTAGAGCATCTCTCAATGACTGTCTCTAAGGAGGGATCAGGGCAAAAAACTCACTTCATTTGATGTTGTAAAGAGACACAAAGAGATTGCATCAACCCCATTGTGAAGACTGGTAGAGAAGGGGTGAAGGCTGCCAGCCTAGTCAAATAGAATTTGATACATAATTCTGGCATTTGTAAATATAAAATACAAGCTTGTTTCTTAAATGAAAGAAAACACTGTAAAATGTGAACTTCAAGATTGTAGCAACATTGCCTTCTGCTGTAAGGGATACCATTTCAAATGGTCCTTGAAATTAAAATTATGTTTTGTATGTCCTTTTAATTTAGAATTTGGAGTTGATGAGTCTGGAGTAAGCATCCTGCCTATTGTTTTAAGGCTAGCTGAACACATTCTTTCTACTGTTTTAACTTAAGGAATAATTACTGGAGTGTACATGTGAAATGTCTTTTATTGTTGTAGTTTCCTGAGCAGGTGTTAGATTGTTAAATAATGTAGCCTGCTGGCCTGAGAACTCCAGACTGTGTCAAAATGATGTAATGTGTATACTGGGAAAACCTAAGTGTCAAAATGATGTAATCTGGGAGGGCCCAGCAGAGATGTGTTAGTGATTTTAAAAGCTATTGCTTAGAGAGAGACTGGAAGCATTTTGATCTTGGACTATTCAACTCAGCACTGTCTTGCTCTATGTAAGTAAGTTACCTTAGAAGTGTGTTTCTTGTAGAAATAGCTAGGACTATAACGTTTAGACTAAGTGTTTTTCTGTTATATCAGAACTTTCCTACTGTATTGTTTTAAGTTTCTGTGTGATCTCTGAACTCTTGAGTAGCATTGTATTGTAGTAGTATTTGTCTTGTGTTTTAGTATTTATTATTAAATATTTTAAACCCTTTTCAACTGTGGCTGGTTTATGTAGAGATAAGTTAATCACTAGAGTACACTGCATATTTATAGAGTTTACTGTCTAAGCTACTCCTATAGTTTTAGCCCTGGGCTATACTACCAATTGGATAATAATATTGCACAGTAATATTTGGACACCCTTTTAAGGGCATTTGGGTAGCTGATAATTATTAGCTGGTGGTGGCAGTTATTACTACCATATAGTCTGGGTAAAGGGGCACAGCTGGAGAATCTGTGTCAGCCTTTCTGAGGAGTGTCTGTGAAGTTGTATAAATACTTATCTCAAAGTATGTGGGTGGGTGTCAGCTACTTGGGCAGGGACACAAAGCACTGGTTGGACAGAGAGGGTACTGGAGGTTTTAGCTTGCCAGCTAGGCTGAGATCTGGACCCTAGAGCTGTGCCAGTGGGGAGTGGTTATTGGGGACCTGGGTAGCAAGGGAGCAACCAGCCCCGGACTGACTGTGATCTCTGTGTGCACTTAACAGATCTTGTACTTTACTGTGTGTATTTGTTATCCTTTCCTCATATATGAGATGCCCTTCCTGGTGTTAGTGGTGAGGATTGAGGCTTCTTGATTGCTGGGCCAGGGCGCGCACGTCACATGTGGTTTGCAGTGGTAGGATCCACTTCACATTTGTGGTGGCGGTGAATATCCACATCACATATTAATTAGTTGGCAAATACTAACTGGCTTGTAGTGGTGTGGGTAGAGTGAATCCTGTAGCTTATGTACCGTGATCTCTGAAGGTGTTTTGTACACTAAATCAGCCACGCAGTGAATACTCAGAGTTCAGATCACAATTGTTTTATTTCTTTTGTTAGCTTAGTTAGTCAGGGTGAGCAGGCAGCATGTCAGCCAAGTAGTATGGAATGCTGACAAGGAGACAGCTGGTGGAAATGTGCCAGGCTAGGGAACTGGTGCATGGGAACCTGACTAAGGCTAACCCAATTATAGCCTTGGTTACAGCTGCATCAGAAAACAGCATCCAGGAGGACAATCAGATTGGCAGTGGAGATACAATATCCTTGGAGAATGGACAGCTCAACCTTTCTGCAGTGGACTTAAAAATACAGCTGGAGCTAAAGAGACTTGAGTTGGAAGCCAAGCGTTTGGAGATAGAAGCTGAAGAAAAAGAGCGTCAGAGGAGGCATGAGAGTGAAACGCTGACTCTTCACAAGAGTCATGGAGGTAATGGGGAAGGGAGTAACTGGATCCCAGAAGCATAACAGGTTAGTAGATTTCTTCAGCAATTTAAAGAGAGGATAATTTTGATAGTTTTATTCATATGTTTGAGAGGGTATGCAAACAGTATAGTGTTGACCAAAGGCTCTGGGTATGTTTCCTGACCCCCTTACTCCATGGGAAAGCTGTAAGTTTTTTATCAAAAATGCCTGCCTCTGTCTGTTTTCATTATACTGCTGTAAAAAATGTCTTTTAGAATGTTTTAAGCTAACACCTGGAATGTATAGGGAAAAGTTTTGTGAGCACAGACATAAGGTAGATGAAACTGTGGGTGAATATGTTGCTGAACTGAGCACTTAGTTTCATAGCTGGGTGAGTGGATGTCAGGTCACCACTTTTGAAGGGCTGGCAGACCTTTTGGTGAGGGAACAAGCCCTTAGCACTTTGCCTGAGGACATGAGGATCTGGTTAGCTGATAGATAATGTGCTACTTCAGATAAGTTGGGGAAGAAGGGAGACCTATACCTGGCCAGCAGGGCAGCCCTGCACAGGAAGGGTACCCCCAGTCCTGCTCATGGGTCTAAAGGAATCCATGGTGGGCAGCACAGACTGCCACAACAGAATCTGCCAGCAGTAGGGGAAGCCACTAGTTCAGGTACACATCCAGGAGCTAGGGTTAAATATTATGAATGCAACCAGTTGGGTCATGTGGCATACAGGTGTCCATGGAGGCAAGGTGGGGAACCAAAGGTGAGGGAGCCAGTAAGTGGGAAAGACAAAATGCCAATCGTAGGTTGTCTTCACACAACAGGCATCCTGCAGATGTCCTGAGAGGGAAGGATTTGGATGGGGCAGTACCATGTACTTATACAGTTACACACGGTCAGGCTAAGAGGCAAGCATGTGGGTCTGGTAGCTTGGGGGAGACCCAGACAGGCTGCATACTTGCAGCCAGGACTGGTGAGGTGGTTACTTCAGGAAGGGAGCTATGCTGTAGCAGTGAGACTGAAGAAGAGCCACAGCTGCTTGTGGGTAGTGATGGTCCCTTGGACAGACTGACTGCAAAGGTAGAGGTGAGTAGTAATACCCAGGCTGTCAGTGAGGCACCACTGTCAGAGGATGCCAGACTTCCTGCGGAAGGGGAGCTGTGAAGGGTTACAAGGAGAGAGTTGAGAAAGGCTCAGCTCTCAGACCCTACAATGCAAGGCATGAGGCAGGTAGCTACAGAGCCACCTGATTCTCAAGGAAAGGGGAAATCTGTAAACTGGGACAAAGGGTTACTATACAGAGAATGGACCCATGAGGGAGGGCTAGAAGGTGAGAGAATACAGCAGTTGGTAGTGCCTTGAGCCTACTGTCTGGCGCTTCTAGCCATAGCCCATGATATTCCCTTTGCAGGTCATATGGGCATAAAACGTACAAACAGGCATATTACGCAGAACTTCTATTGGCCTGGAATTTCCAGAGATGTAACAGGGTACTGCAGGACCTGTGAGCAGCGCCAAAAGGTAGGCAAGGCAGGAGACAAGGTGAGAGCTCCTTTGATGCCTTTGCCCGTTACTGAGGAGCCATTTCAGAGGGTAGCTATGGATGCTGTGGGTCCTCTGAGTACCCCAAGTTCCACAGGGAAAAAGTATATCTTAGTGGTAGTGGATTATGCTACACGATACCCTGAAGCGGTGGCTTTGTCCTCCATTGAGGCAGAGAAGGTGGCAAATGCTTTGTTAGAGATTTTCAGCAGGGTGGGTTTCCCAAAGAAAATACTGACTGACCGAGGTGCCAATTTTATGTCAGACCTGCTGACTTGTCTGTGGAAGTCCTGTGAGGTGAAGCACATGAAGACCACCTCCCACCATCCCCAGACTAATGGTCTTGTTGAGAGGTCAAACTCTACAAACAAGTCCATGTTATGGGCATTTGCAGATCAGTTTAGGAGGGAGTGGGACAAATATTTGGCCCATCTGTTGCTTACTTACAGAGAGGTTCCCCAGAAATCCACAGGTTTTTCACCCTTTAAGTTGCTGTATGGGCATAGGGTGAGGGGACTTCTAAATTTAATTCAAGATGAGTGGGAAGGTAAATGCGAGTCTCACAAGGAATCTGTTGTGGCATACGTCCTAAACCTCAGGGCAAGTCCCAGGGAACTCATGGGCTTGGCCCAGGAGAACCTGACAGAAGCCCAACAACAGAAAAAGGTGTGGTATGACAGGAATGCTCAAGCTACAGAGTATGCTGTGGGGCAGCAGGTAATGGTTCTCATTCCTGTCAAACACAACAAGCTGCAAGCAGCTTGGGAGGGACCCTACCAGGTGGTAAGAAAGGTAAGTGATGTTAACTACATGGTGGAACTGCTAGGCAGAAGGCAGGGGCACAAATTGTACCATGCTAACATGATGAAACCTTACCATGATAGGGAGGCCCTTGTGCTGAGCATTTGCAGTGGATTGCAGGAGGAGTCTGAGGGAGATCTGGGGACTGATCTCCTCAGTGAGGCTCAGGCTGACACCTCAGTGGAAGGGGTAACAATATCCCAGCAGCTATCTCCTACCCAGGTTCGAGAAATCCAAGCAGTGTTGCAGGAATTTGGGGACATGTTCACTGGGAAACCAGGGTGCACCCACCTGGTGCAGCACCAGGTGAGTACAGGACCCCAAAGGCCTATCAGGCGGTAAGTGATGTTAACTACATGGTGGAACTGCTAGGCAGAAGGCAGGGGCACAAATTGTACCATGCTAACATGATGAAACCTTACCATGATAGGGAGGCCCTTGTGCTGAGCATTTGCAGTGGCTTGCAGGAGGAGTCTGAGGGAGATCTGGGGACTGATCTCCTCAGTGAGGCTCAGGCTGACACCTCAGTGGAAGGGGTAGCAATATCCCAGCAGCTATCTCCTACCCAGGTTCGAGAAATCCAAGCAGTGTTGCAGGAATTTGGGGACATGTTCACTGGGAAACCAGGGTGCACCCACCTGGTGCAGCACCAGGTGAGTACAGGACCCCAAAGGCTTATCAGGCAGGCCCCTAATAGGGTGCCTGAGAGAGTCAGACAGACTCTGAGGAAAGAGGTACAGGAGATGTTAGAACTAGGGGTGATTCAAGAGTCCAACAGTCCCTGGATCCCCCCAGTGGTGCTGGTGCCAAAGAAGGAAGGCAGCACTAAGTTCTGTGTGGATTACAGGAAATTAAACAGTCACACAGAGTCGGATGCTAACCCCATGCCTAGGACAGATGAGGCCCTAGAGCAGCTGGGTGGGGCTAAGTATCTTACAATCATTGATCTTACCAAGGGTTACTGGCAGGTGCCCTTGACTCCCAGTACTAGAGAGAAGTCAGCCTTTGTGACTCCTTTTGGCTGGTACGAGTTCGTAAAGATGCTCCATGGGATGAAGAATGCCACAGCGACTTTCCAGAGGCTGGTGGATAATATCCTAGCAGGAGCAGGCAGGTTTGACCTTGCTTACCTAGATGATATTGCCATCTAGAGCCATTCCTGGACAGAGCACCTTCAGCATGTCAGGGAGGTGCTGGGCAGACTACAGATGGCAGGGTTGACCATTAGGCCGAGCAAATGTCAGGTGGGTACTGCAGAGGTCTCCTACCTAGGACATAGAGTGGGGAGTGGTAGGATAAGGCCAGAACCTGCCAAAGTGGAAGCCATTCAGGCATGGCCTGCACCTTTTACCAAAAGCAGGTGCGGGCATTCTTAGTGACAGCAGGGTACTACAGAAAGTTCGTCCCCAGTTATAGTACCATAGCTGCTCCCCAAACAGACCTAATAAGGAAGAACAGGCCAGATAAGGTAGTGTGGACTCCAGTATGTCAGCAGGCATTTCAGAAGCTTAAAGAAGCTTTGGGAGGACCCCCTGTGTTAGCCCATCCAGATTACAGCAAATAATTTGTTGTGCAAATGGATGCTTCAAACTATGGGGTGGGGGCTGTACTTAGCCAGATTTCTTCAGAGGGGGAAGAGCACCCAGCGGTTTATCTCAGTCGTAGGCTCCAACCCAGGGAGGTATGCTATGCAGCTGTAGAAAAGGAATGTCTAGCCATAGTGTGGGCACTGCAGAAACTTTAGCCTTATCTGTATGGAAGAAGATTCACTGTAATGACAGATCACAACCCTTTAACATGGTTAAACAGAGCCAGCCAGCAAAATGCCAAGTTGCCAAGATGGAGCCTGGGGTTGCAAGCATATATATCAGTGCAGCACTGCAGTGGAGTTAGCAATGTCAATGCAGATGGGCTCTCAGGACAGGGAATGGGGTGAGATACCCTCAGAGAGACCTAACCCTTTCAAGCAGCATTTATCAAGAGTCACTTGAACAACAAGCTGGAGTTCTCTGGGTGGGGGAGAGATGTGAAGACTGGTAGAGAAGGGGTGAAGGCTGCCAGCCTAGTCAAATAGAATTTGATACATAATTCTGGCATTTGTAAATAGAAATATAAAATACAGGCTTGTTTCTTAAATTAAAGAAAACACTGTAAAATGTGAACTTCAAGATTGTAGCAACATTGCCATCTGCTGTAAGGGAAACTAAGCCAAGCATTTCAAATGTTCTTTGAAATTAAAATTATGTTTTGTATGTCCTTTGAAGTTAGAATTTGGAGTTGATGAGTCTGGAGTAAGCATCCTGTCTATTGTTTTAAGGCTAGCTGAACACATTCTTTCTGTCATTTTAATTTAAGGAATAATTACTGGAGTGTACATGAGGAAGTCGGGAGTGTCAGAGAAGTATGTAAGAGTGGTACAGGATATGTATGAGGGTAGTGTGACAGCGGTGTGGTCTGCGGTGGGAGGGACGGATGAGTTTAAGGTGGCAGTTGGATTACATCATGGATCAGCTCTGAGCCCTTTCTTATTTGTAATGGTGATGGACAGGTTGACAGACGAGATCAGACAGGAGTTCCCGTGGACTATGTTGTTTGCAGATGACACTGTGATCTGTAGTGAGAGTAGGGAACAGGTGAAGGAGACTCTGGAGAGATGGAGATATGCTCTAGAGAGAAGAGGAATGAAGGTCAGCAGGACTAAGACAGAATCTATGTGTGAATGAGAGGGAGGATAGAGGAATGGTGAGGATGCAAGGAGTAGAGGTGGCGAAGGTAGATGAATTTAAATACTTGGGATCAATAGTTCAGAGTAATGGTGATTGTGGAAGAGAGGTGAACAAGAGAGTACAAGCAGGACAGAGTGGGTGGAGAAGAGTGTCAGGAGTGATTTGTGACAGACGAGTACCAGTAAGAGTGAAAGGGAAGGTCTACAAGAGGGTAGTGAGACCAGGTATGTTATATGGGTTGGAGATAGTGGCATTGACAAAAAGGCAGGAGTCAGAGCTGGATGTGGCAGAGTTAAAGATGTTAAGATTTGCACTGAGTGTGATGAGGGAGGACAGGATTAGGAATAAGTATATTAAAAGGTCAAGCCAGGTTGGAAGGTTGGAGCCAAAGCCAGAAAGGCAAGATTACGTTGGTTTGGACATGTGCTGAGGAGGGATGCTGAGTATATTGGGAAAAAGATACTAAAGATGACGCTATTAGGTAACAGGAAAAGAGGAAGGCCTAAGATAAGGTTTATGGATGTGGTGAGAGAGGACATGCATGTGGTTGGTGTGACAGAGCAAGATGCAGGGGAGAGGAAGAAATGGAAACAGATGATCTGCTGTGGCGATCCCTAACAGGAACAGCCAAAAGATGATGATGACTGGCGTGTACATGTGAAATGTCTTTTATTGTTGTAGTTTTCCTGTGCAGTGTTGGATTGTTAAATAATGTAGCCCGTTGGCCTGGGAACTCCAGACTAAGTGTCAAAATGATGTAATGTGTATACTGGGAAAACCTAAGTGTCAAAATGAAGTCATTTGGGAGGGCCCAGCAGAGATGTCTTAGTGATTTTTAAAGCTATTGCTCAGACAGAGACTGTAAGCATTTTGATCTTGGACTATTCAACTCAGCACTGCCTTGCTTTATGTAAGTAAGTTATCTTAGAAGTGTGTTTCTTGTAGAAATAGCTAGGACTATAACGTTTAAACTAAGTGTTTTTCTGTTATATCAGAACTTTCCTACTGTATTGATTTAAGTTTCTGTGTGATCTCTGAACTCTTGAGTAGCATTGTATTGTAGTAGTATTGTCTTGTGTTTTAGTATTTATTTTTAAATATTTTAAACCTTTTTCAACTGTGGCTGGTTTATGTAGAGATAAGTTAATCTCTAAAGTACATTGCATATTTATAGAGTTTACTGTCTAAGCCACTCCTATAGATTTAGCCCTGGGCTATACTACCAATTGGATAATAATATTGCAAAGTAGTAATTGGACACCCTTTTAAGGCCTTTGGGTAGCTTTTAATTATTAGCTGGTGATGGCAGTGATTACTACCATATAGTCTGGGTAAAGGGGTACAGCTGGAGAACCTGTGTCAGCCTTTCCCAGGAGTGTATGTGAAGTTGTATAAATACTTATCTCAAAGTCTATGGGTGTGTGTCACCTACTTGGGCAGAGACATGAAGCACTGGTTGGACTGAGAGGGCACTGGAGGTTTTAGCTTGCCAGCTAGGCTGATATCTGGACCCTGTAGCTGTGCCAGTGGGGAGTCTTATTGGGGACCTGGGGAGCAAGGGAGCAACCAGCCCTGGACTGACTGTGATCTCTCTGTGCACTTAAGGGACATTGTACTTTACTGTGCGTATTTGTTATCCTTTCCTCATATATGAGACGCCCTCCCTGGTGTTAGTGTTGAGGATTGAGGCTCCTTGATTGCTGGGCCAGGGCACGGGCATCACACCCATTTCTCGAAGATCGTGTTTGCCACTGAAGAGTTCAGAGACCACTCTTGAGATATCAGAATGGTCCTGCTGAGCCTGTTCACTAGAATGTTTGATTTCCTCAGAATGTGCATTGCCACTAGAAAATAGTGAAAAGAGATTGCTCATTGCCACAACCTCATGGCCTTTTGACATAAGGGGTAAGGCTTGGCTCCTCCCTGCTTGTTGATGTACCAAACAAATGACATGTTGTCTGTCTGAACTGCGATGGTTCCTGAGAGAAGAGAGGTTTGATGGGCTTGCAATGCTAGGAGCACCGCTCTCATCTCCAGGAAATTTATATGCACATTGGTCTCTAATGGTGATCAGGTGCCTTGGATTGTCTGACCCAGTTAATGCCCCCTCCCCCACCTGAGCTGAGAAGAGTCTGCGGTCACCATGGTCTTAGAGGGATGAAGGATAAAGGGATGTTCTTGTTCGAGAACCTGCAATTGAAGGCACCAGAGAAGAGATTCCTTGCATACTCGAGATAGTCTGACTGGATGATTTAGAGAATAACACAGACAAGACCATTGGACTGCTAATGTCCACTGAAGTATTCTCATATGGAGATGAGCTGTAGGAACAATATTTACGGTGGCAGCCATGCAGTCCAACATTTTTAGAACAAGATAGGAATTGAAGGGATGTCTAGAATCTGTTTGACAAGGAGTCTGAGAGTGAAGACCCTGTCTGGAGGGAGAAGAACTAAGAAATGTGTTGTGTCCAGATGGGCTCCGATTAAATCTATCACCTGGGCCAGATAGAGATGCAATTTCCTTAGACTGATGGAGATGCCTAAGGTTGAGGCTAGTTGAAATAGGTAGTCTCTGGCCTGCAGGAGTCTCCACCTGGTGGGAGCAGTGAGGAGTCAATCATCCAGATAGGGAAACACACGGAATCTTTGCAGTCTCAGGTGAGCAGCCACTACTGCCATGCATTTGGTGAACACCCTGGGGGCTGTTGTGAGACCAAAGTGGAGTACTCTAAACTGGTAATGACTGGCTCCCAGCTGGAAGTGGAGAAACCTTCTGGAGCGGCTGTCATTTTGATGAGACAGTATGCATCCTGAAGGTCTACAGAGCATATCCAGTCATCCTTCTGCAGGAAGGGCTGAATGGACTGCCAGAACTTTCAGCAAGCAACTGATTTGTTCAGGGTTGTAAGATCCAGAAATAGGTCTGAGGTCCCCCATTTTCTTGGGCATTGCAAAGAATCTGGAATAGATGTCTGATCAGAAATGGTCTTGGGAGATAGTTTAAATGACTCTTTGTGAGCAGCTTTCAAAATTTCTAATGCCACAGCCTCCCTCTGACTGGGTGGAACATAGGGGAGGGTCTTGACTGGCGTGGGATTTTGGAAAAAGGATATGACATAATCTCTGGATATGATGTTTAAAACCCAATGGTAACTTGTGATGGATTCCAAGGCTGTTATGTGTACAGATAAGTGTCTCTTGACTACCTCCAGAGATGAGCAATCCTTCAGGATTGCTGATTGACCCTGTCCAAGAAGGTATCTTGAGACCCCTGGTTCATCGGACCCCCTCTGCCACGACAGCTGTGTCTGCCATTTGCGCCACTTCCCCCTCTGCCTCTGGAGGAAATGTCTCCCTGAGGTTCCTGAAAAGGACCTTGAGATCTTTGGAACCACCATTTTTTTACCACCATGCTGGCGCCTGGAGAAGGACTGTTGAGGGGTGGCAAAACGGATTCTGATGGCAAACAAGGTCTTTCCATCCTTCTCACTTTGGGAGAGTGTATCTCTAACTGTAGGACCAACATCGAAAGGGGCCTTGGTGAATGATGCTTTGAAAGGTTTCATGAAATAACAAAGCTGCATCCAGGCATGGCACATTACAGCACATTACAGCAGGACTGCATGGATAAGGCAATCCCAAGCAAAACAAAGACTCCCCAGCCATAAACAAACTCTACAACAAAAGGAGGAAGCTACTACAAGATAGAGCAAAATCCTTAAAAGGTAAGACACCCTTGATCACTATAAGTAAAAAACTAAGAGCTCTCATAAAATCATCCAAAGCAAATTTTGAGAGAAAAATAGCTAAAGACTCAAAAGACAATCATAAGGCCTTCTTTAGCTATGTTAGAAACCTGGGAGGAAACTCCCAGATATGCTCAGAACTAGTTCAAAATGATGTGAAGATTACTGATCCTACAGACATTGCCAACATACTGGCTGACAGGTTCAGTGCAAACTTCTCCCCAAAAGGAGAGATATCTATACCCCCCAAACATCTCCAACGCCCAAGTGAGAACTGCTCTCTCCAAAGCAAAAACACAGCATCCATGGGACCTGATGGTGTATTAAACCCACAGCTAGGACAGCTGTTTAATCATAGTCTTACCTCTGGATATGTAACTGCAACTGTGGTCCCACTTCACAAAGTGCCTCCACCGACCCTGGAAATTAAGCCTTATCTGCAAAGCCATGGAGAGGATCATAATGGACCTCATAAATAAAGACATAGGGAATTTGCAGACTTTGGATCCATCCCAGTTTGGCTTTGTCAAAGGCAGATCATGCCTTCTAAACTTGGTTGACTTTTTGAAACAGTCACCAAAGCCATTGATGAGGAAAGGCAGTCCATACAGCCTACCTCGATCTGGCCTTTGATACAATAGGTATCATTGAAAAACTCATCAGCTTAAATGTTAACCCATACATCACAAGATGGGTTGCAAACTGGCTGAGTGACAGAACCCACAGGGTCAGAGTTGCTGGCGCCATGTCAGACTCAAAGCCTGTCACAAGTGGTGTACCACAGGGCTCAGTCCTGGGCCACTCTTGTTTGGCATCTACTTTTCCAAGCAGTACAAGCAAACACAGGAGACAAAGTTTGCAGATGACTGCAAAAACACATCTGACACAGATATCCTTCAGAAGGGTCTCACAGAAACGGATAACTGGTGCCAGAGCCATGGCCTAAAGTTAAATGCCAAAATGCATAGTAACAAGGTTACCCCTAGCTACCAAATAGGTGGCAATCCACTGAGTACAGAAGAAGTTATCAGGGACCTGGGGACCCAGGTTGATAGTAGTCTGTCATTCGACACCCATGTAGCTAAAGTAGTTAGGAAGACCTTCTACATTGCCCACCTTATCATGAAGGGATTCTCATCTAGATCAAGGGAGGTCATAGTCTCCCTATACTCATCACTCATCAGACCAATGATTGAGTACAATGCCCCATTCGAATGTATCTGACCCGACACTTGCAGCAGCTGGAGAGGCCACAAAAGTTCCTCACCAAAAGGATAAAGGGTCTCAAACATCTGTCCAAGAACTCCAGCTCTATTCAGTCGCCACCGCTGCTCAGAGGTGACCTTTGCCTAACATACAAGGCCATGTCAAACCCAGATTTGATGAATATGCTTCACCTCAAAAATCTAGATCCGTCAGAGCCACAAGAGACTTAAACCTCGACACGGCTATTAATTTCATCACCCAAAGACTCCCTATGCTGTGGAATAAAATCCCGGTATATGTGAGGCAGAGCACCTCGCTGGCCTTGTTCAAGAGAAATCTTGACCAATGGATGGGAGATCGCAGATATACCCCAGGGATTACCTCAGTGTCACTGCTCGACAGAGGCACAGCAAAATAATGGGTATAGTTCCCCATACTAAAGGGGTGGCTAAGCCACAAAACTATGGGCTAGGCTTGTAAATGCCCTCGGGCAGATAGCCTAGTATGAACCTATGAACCTATGAACCTATGAACTGGCTGCCCATGAGACACCTTCTCCCACATGTGAGATTAGCCTCATGAACGTATTCACTATAGAAAGAAGGGCGGCCATTCTGGAGGAGAAGGTCTTCTGTTTCTCTGCAGACATGGACCCTAGGGTAGGACTAGAAAGTTCCTTGACCAGGTCTCTCTGTAGTCTGGTCACATGTGCCAAGTAGCTCAGGGCTCGCAGTGCGAAGGTTGCTGAAGTGTACATCCACTTACCAAACCGGTCTGCCTCCCTGGACCCCCTGTTAGGGGGGTGGACAAAGGAGCTTTCCTGGGCCAGCTCCTTCTTGATGGCTGCTGCAACCACCATGACATCGACTGGAACACCCTTAGTCCAATGGGGTCTATCAGATGGGGCACTAAGGATTTTGTCCAGACATGTTGGAATGGGTTCTACTATGTTCAGCTCTTTCCATGCCCTACGGGTAATGGGATCCGCAGGGGGGACACCCAAGATGTAGATGGGCCCGACCCAAAGGCTTCCAGGAACACCAATTTCTCAAGGTTAGGGTTTTGGGCAGACCACCCTCTTGGGGACCATTCCCCTTCATCCAAATCAGTGTCCTTGGTGAGGGAATCCGGGGGAATCCAAGTGCTTCCTTTTGCATGTATGCTTATGATTGAGCTCCTTGATGGAGTGCTCAGGGAAGGTATTGGAAGACTCAGGGTGTTCCAAATGGGAAGTGACCTGGAAGCTCTTCTGGGCAGGCTGTCTGAGAGGTGACAGAAAGGATAACTTAGGCACAAACTCTCCTGAGTAGGGACTGGGATCTGAAGGGTCTATATTAAATTGTCGAACTCTTAAAAGTTCGAACGTCATATGGACGACACCATATGATCGAACTTTTAAAAGTTTGAATGTTTCAACGGAGATCTCCGTACAGCATGGAATGGGAAGATTTCCCTTTTCTGCACTGCAGTGCGATCTCAGAGTTAGTATATTTAAAGAGTGGGGTGTGTGGGGTGCAGGGGTGCTTGCCTCCCTACTTAAACCATTCAGGTAGGTTTTTTCTTTGAAAACCACGAATCCTTGATGCTCCACACTAGGACAGAACACTACACGTATAAAGTGCTCAAGTTTAGAAATACTTTAATCAACTTAAGTGTACAAAGATATAATCCACTTTTCGTCAAGACCATTCAATAGACTCTTAAAACAAATAACTGATGGACTCTTAAAACAAATAACTGATATATATACCATTATACCTATCACATGGTCATACAATTAAGGTTTAAAGAGAGACACTGTTTTTCCGACACTTTAAACTAGGCTCAATGTGGGTAGTTTACTTCAAAAAGCTAATACATAAAAAAGCTATACATAAAAACGCTAATACATAAAAAAGCTATACATAAAAAGTGCAAACTAGTAGAAAAGGCATGTATAAGTGCTCCATGTGCCAGTACTGCAAATACATTGACACAGATAGTAAATTCACAATAGGTGATACCAAATTATCACTAACGGGAGATATAACTGTGGTAGTAGGCAAGTAGTCTACCTGGCTAAATGTACACTATACCCAGCCTTCTACATAGGTAAGACAGACAGGAAGCTGAGCGAACGGATTTATGAACACTTGTACAGTATTAGGAAGAATAAATCAGACAATTCATTGGCCAAACACATTAGTGAAAATGCGGGCCACCAATTCAAATTTAGGGTTATAGATCAGTTAAGGTGTGATGGAAGAGGTGGACTTGAGTCACTGAAGTTGGAAAGAAATGAACTTCTCTGGCAACTAAGAGTTAATGCATGCCAATACCCAGGGATTAATGAAATGAGTTCTATAATGTGTATTTTAAGATTAAAAAACCTAGTTAGATAAGTTATAATCATTACATTATATTATATATTACTTTATCAGTAGAATAGTTAATGTTTTAATATGTTAAAGGCTTACTGATTTCAATAGTTGCCTTATTTATTTATTTATTCATACTCATATTTACATTTGTATTTACACTTATAACATATATTTTTACACACCTTTTCATATTCTTACCTACATATACCTATGTTAGTTTTAATACATTGTATATATATATATATATATATATATATATATATATATATATATATATATATATATATATATATATATATATATGTATATTGTAGTCGTATATGAATATTAACTTTAACCATATTATATACATGGTTATATTATTATATTTTTTAAACTTTATTATACAATATTATGTAGTTATATGGTGAAAGTAAGCTTTTTGTATTTTTATATTTATCTTGACTTTCACTTTTATTTTTATATTTTTTATTCCTACATAATTTAAGGTTGATAGTGGGGTGGTCATTAAAAACAGTGACCACTAACTACTACCCTAATATACACATTTTCAACATTCACAACATTTTCAATGTATTTCTGATTGGTTAATATTCACCATTATATTTTATTTTATTAGTGTACAACTGTGTTTGAAATTATTGTTCCACAGTTTATTCACTCATATATTTATTTATTGATTCATTTATTCTTTTTCATTTTCATAGATACATTTTATATGTTTGAAAATGAATACATACACTCACTTCTTGGAAACACCCTTTAGGTATGTTTATCGATCTTCTGTATATACTTTTTATGTATAGCTTTTTTATGTATTAGCTTTTTTATGTATAGCTTTTTTATGTATTAGCTTTTTGAAGTAAACTACCCACATTGAGCCTAGTTTAAAGTGTCGGAAAAACAGTGTCTCTCTTTAAACCTTAATTGTATGACCATGTGATAGGTATAATGGTATATATATATATATATATATCAGTTATTTGTTTTAAGAGTCTATTGAATGGTCTCTGAAGAAGTTAAGCCATCTGTCTTGACGAAAAGTGGATTATATCTTTGTACACTTAAGTTGATTAAAGTATTTCTAAACTTGAGCACTTTATACGTGTAATGTTCTGTCCTAGTGTGGAGCATCAAGGATTCGTGGTTTTTTGGCGTTTTGGTCTAACCTTGCTTTTCCAGTTTGTATTTAGGTTTTTTCTTTGGTTTATTTTATTTTTTTATTACATTTTTGAACTTTAAAAGTTCGATCATATGGCATTCGAACCTTTAAAAGTTTGATTATGTAATATAGACGCAATCTGATGGTTGAGTCAAGGCTCTCCTAGGCATGGAGAGATCCCTTTCCACCACTGCGAATGCAGAGGGTGAATGGGGATCTGAGGGCACATTCGCCAGAGCCGAAGCTGTTGGAGATGACCTGGATCCCCTGCCACTCCCAGATCAGAGAGGGGAGTTGGAGCTGCGCTATCATGCACCAAGGTTCCAAGGGGAAGAGACAACTCCAAAAACGTTGTAGTTGACATCAAGCCCTCGCACCCCACGCCCATGCTATGGCTGTAAGAGTTACCCTGCTCCAAGACAGTCAGGGCCGAACCACTCATGGCAGCTGTCGGAGTCAAGGTAACAGTACCCATAGGCTCCAATGTCTCGACTCATGGGATCCTCAGATCTGACAACTCCGAAGCCAGGGATCTGACTGGAGAAGGAGAAATGGGAACAAATGAAGGTTGATGGTTCACGGATCCAACAGGTGATGAAGCAGGCAAAATCCCCACTTGAATCTGTGCATTGAGAAACCTCATCAGCATCCTGTCAAACTCAGCTTCAGAGGACCTGATGGAACATGCCACAGTAGGTGGCCTGGAGAATGGCTGGGAGACTGCAATAAAGGTGATTTGGGCCTTGAGGTAACCGGCTACAGGAGAAGCTTGGAAACCGAAGCTGAGAAGAGTCTTCACAGACAATCATACCAGAGTCCTTAGGATCTGATGTCTTAGCAGTTTTCCAAGGAAGTTCACCGGACAAAGAAGGAGCTCTGTCTTTGGACTGTTTCTTCAATGTGTTTCTTGGAGGGGGTTTGAGCTTCTGAAGTCAATGGAGTCACAGAAGAGGAAGAAGCTCCAGATGATAAAAGGCCCTTCAGAATAAGTTTATTCCTCCTATCCATAAGAGCATGCTGCCTAAAGCCAGAGCATATGGCACAGGAGGAATCCAAATGAGTAGGCCCTAAGCACACCACAAACTCCATGTGGGAACCCGACAGAGGGATCTTGTGCCCACAAGTAACACACTTTTTAAAACCAGTTGGCTTTTCTGCCATAATGAAAAACTAAAAGAAGAAAGCAAAACCCAAGGAATGGAAAGGATTTTTTATATATAAAGGAAGGAAAGAAAGAGGGTTAGGACCAGAAGGTTACCAAAAAATGAAAATAAAATGGACCAGTGCAAAATAGAAAAGAGGATAGGGAAATATTAGGAAGAAATCCTACAATAGGGGAAAAAAATAGAAGAAAAATAGAAGAATTTTTTTTTTTGAAGAAAACACTCACGAATAATCCAAGGGAGCTCAGAAGATCTCAATCCCAATCCTGACGAAAATGTGGCAAACGAGTTCTGAGGGAATTAGGGAAGAGCAGGGCATTATGGGTAGGGGAGGAGCTCAGATTTTTGGATCCTAGAGATGTAGTATACAGCCGAGTCAGATCTAAACCCACAGGTTGAAGACCAAATGAATAATGACAACTTCAGATGGGTCTACTTCATAGGATCAAAATTCCAGAACATCAAACCTCTGATCAAAGACCAGAGGATCGAAGTTCTGAAATATAAAACCTACAAAAATATATCTGAAATGTGAAAACTTATTTCACGTTTTTGCAGGGGGGAAGCCCCCCCTTCACCCTCCCCCACAACCCCTGCTACGTAAATATACCAACTCTAAGATTACACTATAGTGAAGAGAAGGGTAAAGTTCTCGTTCCGCACTGTACGGTGATCTACATTCACAAGGTTTGATATTTAAAAACTTTGATCCTCTGGTCATCGATGATGAGAGGTTCGATGTTTTGAAATTTTGATCTTTTGAAGGAGATCCCCTCAGACAGCAAGTTACCTTGTGAATGGAAAGAAGAGGAGGTGCTATTATAAAGCAAAAACCTGCTATGAAGCTTGGAAAAGGTAAAAAATCATGTAAAAACAGAAAATAAAACCATCATTTTTCATCACAAAGTCTATTTCTAATACTTTATAAAAAGCATATTTTACAGTTCAACTTACTTCTGTCTGAGCATTGATGTCACAGCCACCATCCAACAACAGTTTAACGCAGTCATAATGGCCTCCTTCTGCTGCTAAATGCAAAGCTGTGAGACCTTCCTGAAAATGTAAAAAGAAGAGAATGCATTTTAGGAATAGAAAAGGAAAAAGGATTGTGCAAACAGAAGTATACTCATTACCAGGGTTCCAAATCAAAGTATTTAAAATGCCTTAGCCTCAGCTCCAAAATCATATATTGGACTGACATATACAAAAGGGCTCCAGCCATTTTAAAACAATATATGTAAATTATACAAACATTAAAATGGCTCTTGGACTAGGTTTATTTTTGGTAACATAATAAATTAAGATACAAACCCATAATACAGAGCAATAAAAAAAAGAAGTTATGTTCTTACCATAACATTCTATCTGTGTTGTTGATCTTCATTCATTCATGACGGATGGGTCTCTGTTCCTTCCTTGGAACCTACACAGCCGATATAGCAAGCTCCTGCCAGCCAAAAACTCTCAAGCTAAGGTTACCCATAGTGCCCCTTTCCTCAGATCAAGTTTGTCCGTAAGGAAAGAAAGAAAGAGGAAGCTTTGTCTGAGCAAATGCCCTATCATGTAACCAGAACCAAGTCCGAACTTCCAGGAGACTTTCAGTGGGGGTATGAGGGTGAGATGTCATGAATGAATGAAGACCAACAACACAGATGGAATGTTATGGTATGAACACAACTTCTTTATCTGATGTTAATCTTCACTCATTCATGACGGATGGGACAGAGTCCCTAACTACTTTATGTCCTGGGAGGCCCTATGGAAGGATATTTCTGAGCACCATTGAGCCAAAGGTTACTCTCCCCCTGGAGACAGAGTCCAATTTGTAATGAGTGATAAAGGTATGAGGAGAAGCCCAAGTGGCTGCTGCACAAATGTCATCTGTAGAAGCTCTAGAATGAAAAGCTACTGAAATAGCAACTGATCTGGTTGAATGCTTCTTTATTTTCATAGTTAAGCTCATTTGGTTCTGTTGATAGACAAAAGAAATACATTCTCTCAGCCACTTTGCAAAGGTGACTTAGAAACTGATCTTCCCAACTTGGGTCCTGTGAAGGACAGGAATAATTGGTCATATTTTCGGAAAGATTTGGTCCTATCCAAATAGAAGTGTAATTGTCTATGTACATCCAATAAATACAAACAATATTCTCCTTTAGTTGAAAAATTAGGGAAGAAAACTGGCAAGTCAATGGATTGGTTAATATTCAGCTCTGAAACAACCTTGGGTAGAAAGGATGGGTTAGTCCGAAGTGATAACTCTCTCTTTGTGGAAAATGATATAAGGGCGATTTACGCACAAAGCCTTTAATTTTGATATTCTTCTTGCTGAGGTAATGGCTACCAAAAACAAAGATTTCCAAAAGAAGAATTTTATGTCACAATTGGCCGCAGGCTCAAAGTGATGATGAGTCAAAACTGTAGGTCCAATGTGAGATTCCAACATTCAATGGGCTCTTTGAAAGGCGATCTTATATGTAAAACTCCTTTCAAGAAGGTTTTACAGAGGTGATGAGATACCAGAGTGGAATCCTAGAAACCATTGTGAAAATATGAGACAGCTGCTAACTGGACCCGGATTGTAGAAGCTGAAGCTCCTGAATGGAGTAGGGTTGATAAATACTCTAAAACTGAACAGGTCAGAGCTGAAAAAGGATCTATTCCTTTTTTATGAGACCAATACACAAATCTGTTCCATTTACTATAATAAATCTTCCTGATGGATGATTTATGGGAAGCCAGAAAGATTTTTCGAATAGGGGAAGAAAGGTTATTTTGCATGGCAGTTACTGGAAGTGGAGAAACCAAGCTGTCAGCTTCAGGCTCAATAGGTTTGGATGGATCAGCCCCATGTGGGTGTGACAGAAGTCCTGGAGTTGGATTTGGAATCCATGGTCGGTGAACCAGATGAAGCCAAAGGAAACAGTACCAGACTTGCCGGGGCCAAAAGGGTGTAATGAGTATTACTTTGCTTCCCAACCAAAGAGCCTTCTTTAGAAATTGTGGTATCAGAGAAAAGGGAAGAAAGGCATACAGTAGTCCTGGTGGCCAATCATGTACTAGACCATCCTTTGGGGCCTCCCCCTAAGGGGGGATCAGGGCAAAGAAGCTGCTGCATTTGTGGTTGGTGGGGGATGCGAATAGGTCGCACAAAGGTCCCAGTGACAGAAGATCTCCCCCACTACCACTGGATTGAGGGACCACTCGTGAGGCAGAAGAAGGCATCTGTTCAGTTTGTCCGCACTCATGTTGGAAATCCCGGGAATGTGCATTGCTACTAGAAAGCAGTTGGAGGCTATCATCCACTGCCAAATTCTCATGGCCTCCCGACACAACAGGTAGGATCTGATTTCCCCTTGTTTGTTGATGTACCAGACTACCGACATATTGTCTGACTGGATAGCAATTGTCCCCAATGGGAGAGCAGTGTGAAATGCTTGCAACACCAGAAACACTGCTCTCAGTTCTAGGACACTGATATGCAAATTGGCCTTCATGGGGGGATCCGGATTCTATCTTTTCTGGTGGGACTAACTGGATGACTCTTTTTTGGAGCAGCTTTCGGATTTCTTGTGCTGCTATGTCCCTCTTACTGGGTCTTACGTTGGAGATTCACCTTTGTGGCCAAGGGTAAAGATCGAAGTGGATGTGATAACCTCTGGTAATTATAGTCTGCACCCAGGAATCTGTCTTTATGGAATGCCAGGCTAAGTGGTGCAGAGAAAATCGCCCCTGACTACCTCTAGAGGCAAGCAATCGGGCTGTTCTTCAGGAGTGATGGTAGGACTGCCCGGAAAAGGAATCTTTGGACCCCTGGTTACGCAGACACCTCTGCCTTGTGGGGGGCATCTCCTTGATGAGTTCCCCCCTCTGGCCTGGGGCGAAAATTTGCCACGTGTGTCACGGAAAGTCCCTTGGGATTTCCCGAGCCACATTTTTCCACTTCTCTGACTCCTACAGTAGGAATGTTGGGGAGAGGAAAAACATACACCCACAGCAGTTAGGTCTTGCCACCCTTCTCACATCTGGCTAGTGTGTCTTTAACCTTTGGACCGAAAACAGGGGAGGTGTCAATGGAAGCATTGATGAAGGAAGACTTGAAAGGGTCCACAAAGTTGCACAAGCGCATCCAGACGTGACGTTTCATGATAACGCCTGGACCCACTGCTCTGGCCACCCCTTCGGTTGTATGGGAAATCAACTGCATGGACGAGTTAGATATGGATTACAGGCTGGCTAGCTGTGAGGCAACTTTGTCATGTACCTCATCAGACACAGCTCCTGACAAAGTTCCTGAGAGTTCTGTGACCAGGTCTCCCTGGAGACAGGTGAAATGTGCCAAGTAGTTCAACAACCGAATGGCAAGGGTTGATGAGGCATAAATCCGCTTCCCTAACCTGTCCATCATCCAAGACTCCCTGTTTGGAGGATGGACAGCAGAACTCTCCTCCATGAGTTCTTTCTTCATGGCTGCTGCCTTTGCACCAATGTGGGTGATCCTCTAGAGGGGAGAATATTTTGTCTGGTCTCCAGGGGATTGGCTCAACGGTGTCAGGAGTCTTCCAAGCTAGCTGCACGATGAGCTTGACTAACTCATCTGCAGGCGAGGTCACCCATGAAGTAGAGGGTCGAGCTAACTTGGCAAGTGGAAATGGTTGGTTGCATGGAGAATTAACATCTTTTTTCCTGAATTTTAACATAACCTTTTAAACTAATATAATCTGAGGAAATGGGATACATTGCACAAAGTTCAACACTACTTTACTGGCAGGCCATTCTGAGTTCAGGTCCAGAACATGAAGAACTGAACATCCACATGAAATGCAAAGTTTACAGAACATGACCTCTTCCAAATTGGTTACCAATTCTCAGAATGATTGATTAACCTTTCAAAGTTCATATAAACAGTTCAGCTTAAACTTTCTGAAAAAAATGCTGCATTCTTCTAAAACAAAATGTCACCAACTGATGGTTCATTGATAACGCTATCTTCCAAAGCTGCATGGCTAACAAGCAAAGACGGTACATTGTACTGCTTTGGTTGCTTGTGCAAAGCTTTATTTTGATTTCACTAGGGGCTGCCTACAAAACCCTGGGAAATGAGAATTTGGAACATATTAACAGCTGGAATCATAGCTATTTTCTCTTTTAGATTAGTCATTTCTATACAAGGGTGGAATCATGTTCACTGAAATGCAGAGGATTCTGAGTGCACTCTCAGTACTAGTTTGAAGTGCCAGGCATCTAAATTTGCACTGGGAAGAAAGAAAAAAATGCCAAGGCTTAACCTGACAGAAGCCACCTGTCATCCCTCAAATATCCTTGATCAAGAAAATAATCAGTGGTCTCTTTGGTTTCAGGGAAAATTTCAAACATTCTAGAAACTTCTCGGATAATGCTGAATTTTCCACACACACAGTCTGGCATTTGACACCTTTATGATGATGGTTAATTCATGACCAAAAAGATCATGGAAAAAAATAGCTGCCAGACTGGAACAGGGCATTGATTCATGAAACAAATGTACCCTTTCTTTACAGAGTCCAACACAGCACCCAGAAATACCTACTTCTGTCAAGGTGTATATGTGTTTTGGGAAACTGTGCTATTTGGCAGTTTGAAAACAGGTGCAGCTCACTGAAACAAAGATTTCCTTGTATGTACTAAAGTTTCCTTTCTTATCAGTTACAAACTTTACTGAAGGCATGGCAGTATTAGAATACCGGTCTTTTATTAATCTTAAATAGTGAAACCAACAACTTCAGAATTGAAATAGAAGGATTCAAAACAGTTAGCAAGAAGGGATGGAATATAGGGCTTGGTGCTCTCCCCAAGATTCTTTAACTAGCGTGATTGGGCCTTTATAAAGTAATTGTTTTGAATACATACACTTTAAAAACTACTTGTATACCAATGTGGCTGTAGCTACATTTGGTTTCAACAACAGCATATATTAAAAAGTCCTCAAAATGACCTAATAAAATGGTAGGAATAAGTGGAGAAAAAAATACCATTTAAACACTCAGAATGTCCTTGAATCACAAAATATTAGTATCAAAGAAACATATTAAAAGTATAAAAGTAGTGAAGGGAATTAAGTCCATGCCCAGTACAAATCTCTAAAACTGTAAACCCACACATTCATTCTACTCCTCACCATACCTGGAGGAGCTGGGAACTAGGGGCGATTGTCCAAACTTGCACTCTGCAGTGAGAACAAGAAATGTACTTCTAAAACTTCAGCAGAAGTTCCTAAAAAAATGTGAGTTTTTTGGGTTGGCAGGCATTAAACAGAAATTAGTTTTACAATTTTATAGTTATTTCAAAAACGCAGCATGACAACACTACAAGATAACCCTTCTAAATTAAACTTGTTTTTTCAAGTAAAATTAACTAAACGTTTAAATGTGCGTAATAACAGAGCTAAGACCAGAGATTCCAACTTTGCAAAACTTTAAAGCTCAAGTAAACAAAACTAATTTCATAATCACCTAGGCAGAATGTTTTGAAATTTTCAACTGCTTTTCTTGAAAATAAATCTCCACCTCCCTTCTTCTTGTTACTTAATGCACAACTTTCATTTTATAAAACAGCTCTGCTGACTGATACCCAATTCAATCTTTTTCTCATTTAGTTCACGTGACTACTGTTTCACTGCAATGAGATAATCAGAGCGAAGGTAGCCAGTCATAAATAGTTTCACATTTAAAGCAGTCAGAAGGTATTTATTTATTTACTGCTTATTCACCAGGTGACTGGCCCACTGACCCTGTTCAGCCATGACCCTGGCTTAGTGAGTAGGAGTACACATACAAGAAAAATTACAGAGTAAGGATATAAAGAAATGCATAACTAGGAAAAAGCAAGTCACAGCATACAACGTTTAAGTACTAGTATACTGGAAATAAACAAGTGTTAAACAGGTACAGTTATGTTGTCAAAAGAAAAAAAACCTACAAGTTGTGGAACGGCAACCTGCTGTACCTGGAAAACAGGTGGTAGATGAGCCAGACCCAAAGGCTTCCAGGAATACAGATTCCTCTTGGGAAGGTTTATTGGTTGACCAAACACCCCTTTGCTTGAGGACCTCCAGGATGTCTCCAAAGGATACGTCATCATGTGGTGATCTTGGGGGACATTCCCCCTGATCAAAATTGGTATCATCTGTGACCGCCTCTTAAGGAGAGTCTAAGTGCCTCCTCTTGCAACTTCTCTTCCTAGAGGCTTCATTAGTGGGATGTTCCAGAGAAGTATCAGAAGATATAAGTATACCCTGCTGGGTAGCCTGGAGACTTTGGACTGGCTTTTCCTGTGGAGTAGAGTGCTGAGGCTCAAGGCACAAAGACATAAAGGATCCAGAAAGAAGATTCGTGGGAGAGTGGAATCATCCATCCTCCAGAAGCAGAGAACACTCTCTCCACCACTTCAAAGGCAGAGCACTCTGGGAAGAAATAAGCCAATGGAGCCGAGAAGACATACTTCCATACTACTGGCTCCCTTTCGCCCGAAGGCAGTCCACCCGAGGCAGTGGTCAGAGTCAAGCTGTCCAATGCCAAGGCTCTAAGGGGCAGAATCAGCTCGGACAACATTGGAGTTGACTCTAACACCTTAAATTGGGCAACAACACTATGGCGAGAGTCATCCAGCTCCGACACACTTACAGCCAGTGGCCTCAGAGAATGTACTAGAGCAGAAGATACAACAATCTTTGGATCCAATAGACGTGGTCCTGGAAGACCTGGATCCAAGGGCTCTGAATCAGAAGGTTGATCAGAGAAAGAACCAAGATGGGTGCAGTAGCACTGGTCAAGGTCTCCGGACCTGAAGAGGTAGAAGCCAGGAGAATTCCCATCTGAACCTGTGCCAAGAGAAACTTCCTCATCATTCTGTCCACATCTGCTTCTGTCAGGCTCCTGGAAGAATGGGAAGAAGAGGCCACTGAAGAGGACCTAGAATGGAGGTGTCTCTCTAAAATGAGTGATGGCAGACTGCAAGTGATAGGGATCCGGGCAGGACACATACTGGGTCTGATGGAGTGATTTTGGATCAGAAGGTATCAGATTCTATTAAACACATTGGGCATATGATGCAGATGGATCTGAAGATTTAATCATAGAAATATATATATATATATATATATATATATATATATATATATATATATATATATATATATATATATCTGCATTCTCACTTATGTCAAGGCACTGACAGACAGACCTTTAAAATGGCCACACAGTGTTGAGAGACTAATATGCATCTGCCAAAAAAACAACCTCACTGCATGCAAAACTTAAACTAAAAGAACAACAAAAACCTGTTAGTTATACATACTAACTCCGAGATTGCACAATATCAGGGAAAGGGCATATTCCCCAACTGAGAGAATTGTGTGATCTCAGACATCAGTCAATCATCTGTTTAGTCAACATAATAGGTTCATAGGTAGTTACTAGGCTTGCAGCCTAGGGACTGCTGACAAGCCTAGCTCAAAATCCCATTTTCCCCAATAGCTGTCTGGTTAAGCAACTTGCTCAAGGCCATACAATAGACAAATGAGGGTTGAGGGAATCAAACCCTTTAGTACATGAACCTCAGCTTACAGCTTTAACCCTTTGTGCCAACAACTCTTACTTTTTCCATGGCATCACTCTGTATGCATTCATGGATAATTTACTAATCTCTATAACATTTAGCAGTCTGAAGGCACAGCTGGCGGCTTCTCTCTCAGGATATACTCAGCTTAGCAACCATCACAGGAAGAGAAAGGGAGGCAAATCTATGCTTTTGAAAGCCGGTCAGTAGTGGGACACCTTGGCAGATAACCCAAAGTGCCACCAAGGCTGTTGGCATGACGAACAGCATGTTTATTAAGGACAGTCTATCAGTTGCACTAGATGATGCAGACAAAAGTATTCTTTAGTTAGACCCCTACTCAGCTAGGACTAAGGTCACTGAAGAGGAATGATGACAGCAGGCAGGAAGCAAAATAAATAAAATACGGAGTCTCGATATTTTCTCTTACTTTACAAACTAACATTTAAATTACATTCTAGAAACCTACTTGATTTGCATCATCGAGGTCCACTCCGACTTCAACAATTTTTTGCAGGACTTCTGCATGCCCATTTTTTGCTGCTAAATGTAAAGCTGTATTTTTGCCCTGTAATCGAAAAAGATCATATTTTTGATCAACAGTATTTTATTTCCTGCCACATTCATTATGCTGAATCTACGCAATTTAAAATTCTTCAAATGAAAGACTATGTACTATGCTACAGTGATCAAATTTCTAAAAATGTTACTTTGTTTATCATAATATGCAATGGCTAGAGACCATAACTCAAAGTGAACATGCATGCGCACTTAAAACAGTGCACAATTGCAGAATACATCCATAGAACCTACCACCCTGAAAACACCACTAAAAAGCAATTTTATCTTCTCTTCAAACGCAATTTAAATATTCGAAAAAGACAGTAGCAAAGTACAGTCATGTGAAGACACCTACCATAATGGTACATCTTTAAGGGAGATGATATTGTAGCAGTAACTCATAACATGTAGACTAACTCATGAGCAAAGCAGGGGTGCTATGACCAGTTACTAGCTGTATCAATCTTCCTGTACAGGTCAGCTCTTGTCTTGTGTTGGTGCTGATACCAAGTTGAACATGACTCCCATGTTAGTAGCACTAGTGTGTACAGTGATCAGTTCTTCCAAGTATGACCCATTATTGATCATCATTTTACCATGCGCTTAAAAACACATTCAAGGAAAACAAAGTGAGTGATATATATGAATTTTCAATTACCTAAATAGTTGAAGCAGTAATTTATCTGCACTAATTGCAGACCTGTAAAAATGGTGAGTGACTACCTCAAAGACCTACTGTTATGGTGAGTTTCCTCAGACTCCTATACTATCCTTCACTGGAGAAAGTCACTGTGGTAATAAACCATAACATGCTGGCAGAATCCCAGGCAATGTGGTGAAATTTATGTTGGATGTCCTATAACACAATAGTGATAAAATATGTCCTGCCTTGAGATCAGTTTTTTGGGGAACTAACACAGGCCAATAAAATTGCACAATGCCTGTGCATCAAATCTAGTCTATCCACAGGATAAATGTAGTGCACGCCACATGAGATCACATTTACACACAGATCCAAACTCTCTCAAAGATTTTAAAATCTAAGAAAGTGTCACCATCTTGGAAAGTCATAAAGCAGGAAAAACTGTGAAACACAAATACTAGAAAAAAGTAGCTCAATAAAATATACCAAACACCAGAAACACACATCTTCTTCTCAAATGCATTACTAATTCTACATAAAAATGGTAAAAAGAAAAGGAAACAAAATAAGGAATCATGGCTGAGGCACACATTAAACATATTTTACAGCAATTAAAACACTAAATCAATAAAAACTTAAATGTAAGTAATTATCTGATATTTTATAAGGTAAAAAATAATCCTCTGAAGAAAGTGAACACATAATCTACTGAAGAAAATGAAAACATAAACTCCACAAACAGAAAATGAATCAATTTAGGAAGAGACAGGAAGTGAGAAAAGGAAGCAAAAATAATTAGCATAGTGACAGGAAGCAGCCTCTCTAAGCCAGCAGTCAAATTACACACGCACACACACACTTACATACGCGCGCGCGCACACACACACACATGTAGTAAAAAGAACCTGTCTGGCTTTTTTGACCTGAGAGGTAAATTTGAAGACACAGTATATAAAATAAAACACTCTGAGTATAAAATGCATATTAAAATACAAAAAAAAACAAAAAACATAGAAACCCAATTAAATAAAAGCAAGAAGCATACCATCAAGTAAACTGAATTAAGAAAAATGATGGCGGTCAGGGAGCATTACTACTTACACATTTTTTTTCATTTCTTTGGGGTTGCCACAAAAATAACTACCAGTGTGAATATTTCAAGGTACCATCAGCACATCATTAGTAAAACTGACGTAAAAATGAAGGGGAACATTGATACTTTCATAAATGTGTCTTTCAGTTAGTATGGTTACCACCAAATTATTACTTCTGTGAATATGTTTGATGCTGCAATCTCTGCTTGACTTGCAAAGCCATATCTAACCCAGCTCTGTTAGAAATGCTACATCTAAAGAAATCCCAATCCCTCCACAATACATGCTCCAGAGACCTCAACCTCATTACCACAATCAACAGAACAAGCTGGAGGGACAGGTTCATAAGCAGAGACTGCCCATGCTATATAATAGACTTCCCATACATGCCAAGTGGAGCGCCTCACTGGCCCTCTTCAAGAGAAATCTTGATGAGTGGATGGGAAATAGAAAATTCACCCCAGGGATCACTCCAGTGGTTCTACTCAACAGAGGCACTGGAAACTAAGGTTGGGTGGCACGATGCCAGGGTAATCCTATGGGCTAGGCTTGTAAAGGCTCCAGGGCCATTAGCCTAGTACACACCTATGAACCTGAGTTATCTGGAAAGAAATATTAAATGTGCTACTGATATGTTAGTCTCTTTATCTGGACTCATTAATCTGCCAAAATGTAGCTGAGGTATTGTCTAATGTTATGTGTGTTTATAAAACAGAATGTACAATAGTTTCTGGAGCCCATACTGCAAGACTGTCAAGGAATATCCCTCAGGGCATACTAGGAGATGAGCAGAAAGATGAGAGAATGGAGGGTGGAAAGCTGAGTAAGGACAAAAACAGACAACACAGATGCAGAGTTATGGGGAGGACATAACTATAATATTGGATGTTTTTTCAACCACTCCTCAATTGATGGAACAAAGTCCCCAGTTAGAGTATTCTTGGGTGGTCCTCAACAAAGGATATTTCTGCAGAACAACAGAGTCAAAACCTGCTCTATTCCTAGATAAAATGTCCAACTTGTAATGAGACATCAATATATGAGCATTAGACCATGTAACAGCTGCACAAATGTCATCTATGGAAGCTCTGAAGTTGAAAGCAGAAGATGAGGCCATAGCCCTGATAGAATGAGCTTTAAGATGTTTGGGTAATGACAGACCTTTAGTTTTGTAAACAAATACAATGCAATCAATGAGCCATCTGGCTAAGATGATCTTTGACACAGGTTTTCCCATTTTGTTCTGATTTCCTTTGATTTTTGGCACTGTGAATGTAAAATTTGAGCCGTTTCCGCACATCTAATAAATGGAGCATGTATTCACCTTTGTTAAAACATTTTGGGAAGAAAACTTGCAGGTTAACAGTCTGGTTACAGTTAGATTCTGAGACCACTTTAGGCAGAAAGGATGAGTTAGTCCAGAGGGATACTCTGTCCTTATGAAAGATTAGATAAGGTGGGTGGAAAGAAAGTGCATGGAGCTCTGATGGCCTTCTAGCCAATGTAATGGAAACCAAGAAAAGTGTTTTCCAGGACAAAAACTTTAATTCTGCTCTGGCTGCAGGCTCGAAGGGTGGGCTCAGTCAAGGCGTAAAGGATAAGTTAAGGTCCCAAGGGGGAACAATGTCCTTAATAGGATCATGAAACAGCAGTTACCCTTAAGAAATGCTTTGCACAATTTCAAGGAAGCTAGAGAAGAATTCTTTTCACGCAAGTAAAAAATTGATTGTTGTACATGAACTGTGGAATAACTAGCTACATTATTGAAAATGGAAGTCAGAAAATTAAGAATAACTAGAATCAGTGCTGAAAAGGGATGTAGATGTCTTTGCTGGCCCAGATCAAAAATCTTTTCTACTTACTCTTGTAAATCTTCCTGGTAGAGGACTTCTGAGATAATATAAGCAAATGGCAAACGGGAAGAAAGCCTGGAATTTCTGGCAATCACTGAAAGTGGACACACCATGAGGTCAGCTTGAGAGATTTCATGTCTGGTAGAGGCAGGCTAGACGGGTGAGACAAAAAATCATAAACAGGATCCAGCTACCCAGGGAGGGTTAACTACATGAGGCTATAGGAAGGGAAACCACAGTTGTTGAGGCCAGAATGAGGCAATGAGGATAACTTTGCTCTTCCTCCATAATGCTTTCTGAATAAACTTTGGGATAAGAGGAGTTGGAGAGAAGGCACATAGCAGACCAGAGGGACAGTCATGAACTAGACAGTCTCTTATTGACTCCCCCGGGGGAATTAGGGCAAAGTAGTTGCTGCACTTAGTGTTGAGGGGGGGGAAGCCAATAGATCACAGCATAGCTGTCCCCATCAGCAAAATATCATTTCCAGTACTGACTGAGAGACCACTTGTGACAGAGTAAGATGGACCTGCTCAATCTGTCTGCTAGCACACTGGTTTCCCCTGGAATATGAATTGCCAAGAGGAAGCAGCCAGAAGAAATCGCCCATTACTAGACTCTCACTGCCTCCCTGCATAGCGGGTAGGATCGGGTTACCCCTGTTTGTTGATGTATCAGACCACAGACACGTTTTCTGTCTGAAAAGCAATCATTCCCTAGAGGGAGAACATCTGAAATACCTGCAGCACTAATAGGACTGCTGTCATTTCTAGGATGTTGATGTGAAGTGTGGACTCTGTCTGAGATAACGTGCTTTGGACTGTGCTTCCCAAATAATGCCCCCCCCCCCCGAGTTGGGAGGCATCCATGGTCACTGTGGCTTTGACTGCAGGCAGAGAAAAAGGGTGGTCCTGAGCAACTTCTTGTGCATGTAACCACCACAATATGTGATGTCTGCAGACATTCATTATACAAATAAGTGACATTAGCGCATGGTGTCTGATGGACCACTGTACTGCTAGGGTCTACTGTAAGACTCTCACGTGGAAGTAAGCCAAAGGTACTAGAACTATTAATACTGCCATGGACCACAGTAATTGTAAGATTAATTGGGTGGTGGTGGGGGGGGATGATGAGAAAAAATGTGAAGAACCTGTAATACTTGTCTTCATAAGGTGCCCACTCTTGTCTGTGGTAGAGTTGCTATTTGAGACTTGGTATCTAGATGAGCAGCAATGAACTCCAAGGACTGCAACAGAGAGAGCTGTGATTTGTTGTAATTTATACTAATACCTAGATGACTACATCGATGGAGGAAGTAGTCCTTGGCTTGAATGAGAAGAGGCCTGGTGGAAGCAGATAGGAGGCAGTCACCTAGATAAGGAAACACATGGACTCCGTGCAGTCTCAGGTGAGCTGCAATCACTGCCATGTATTTTGTGAACACCCTGGGGGCTGTGGTGAGACCAAAGGGCAGTGCTCTGAACTGGTAGTGACTGGCTCCCAGCCAGAAATGCAGATATCTCCTGGAGTGCCTGTGTATCTTGATACAGTAGTATGCGTCCTGGAAATCTGGGAAGCAAGTCCAATTGTCCTTCTTTAGCAATGGTAAGATGGACTGAACCAAGATGATCCAGAACTTCAAATGTTTTACACAGTGATTTAGATTGCTAAAATCCAAAATTAGTCTGTAGAGATCCCCCTGTCTTTTTTGTCACTAAAAAGAATTTTGGATAAGTTCTGGATCCTTTTTGGTCTGAGGGGGACTGGCTGGATGACACTTTTCCTCAGCGGCTTTTGTATTTCCATTGGCTGTCACTTTCCCTCTGACTGGGTGGAAAGTTGGAGATTCTTTTGTTGCATAATGCAGGCTTCAAGTTCTAGAGATAAGTAACTCTCAACTGCCTACAGAGTGCAGGAGTCATGTAGTCCTTCAATGACACTAAAAAGGCTTCTCAAAGAATGGTCCTCTGAAGCCTTGATGGTGCGGGCCACCTCTGCCGCAGGTATGGCATCAGGTATGGCATCTTCTGTTAAGAGTTCTCTCCTCTGCCATGAGGGGATCTATCTTCATAGGCATCCTGTGGAGACCCCTGGATCTTTACCCTCTTTAGGTATTACGATTACCATCACCTTCTTCCAGGATGCTGGTACTTTTGCTCCTCTTAAAATACTGTTTAAAACCTTCCAGATCTGTATTAGTTTACTCCCTCTTAACTTCCAAACTTCCACAGGAATACCATCTACTCCTGGGGACTTTCCTGTAGATTGGTTAGACATAGCCATTTTTATCTCATCCCTTCCTATCCTGTTAGTAGTTGAGCCTCATCTACCTCTAACCTTGGCATATTTAATTCTTCCATAAACATTTCCATTTGTACCTTTTCTTGATTTCCCTATTTCTCTGCTTTACACAAATTTTCATAAAACTGCCGAAATATTTCTAATACTCCTAAAGGGTCTCTTGTAATTTTCCTTGTTATAGGCTCCCTAAGCTTGGTGACTGTTTTTTCCATTTTTTGTTGTCTGAGTTGTTGTGCTAGAAGTTTTTGTGCTTTAGAATTAACAAAAAACAATCGCTTAACAGCAGTGTTTCTAAACTCATGCATATTATTGAGGTAATACCTTATTTTCTGTTTAGCACTCTGCAGTTGCTCCTTTTCTTGTTCTGAGATATTCCCTCATATTTTGCAATACTTTAACATTTGTCAATCCCTCTAAATAATTATTGTTACTGTTTAGCCAATTCTTCCTTTCTTTTATTTCCAACCTAGTTTTAAACTCCACTTTAATTTTATCCCACTCCTTAGGTATGTTTTCAGAAGGTAAATCTATCTTCTCTAGTAGCTCCTGAATTAGTTCCACAACCCATTCCTTAATTTCCTCTCTTTTCAAACAGTAGGTGGGAAAGCACCAGTGTTTCATTTTCATTTCATTACCTTGCTTTTTTACTTTAGTTATGACTGGTGCATGAGCTGAAGTCGTTATTGGGTGCATTTCAAGAACTTCAATTAAATTAACATGTTCATGTGATGTATAAAATCTATCTAGCCTAGCCCGTTTTCTGTATCTCGGTGAGTAATATGTAAATTCACTCTGAACTCCTAGTATTGAATTCACATCTTCCATGCCAAACACTTTCATCAATTTATTCAAAAACCTACCCTCCCTTGTTATATTTTCCCTTCTAGACACCCAGACACATCTTCACTTTTGCAAACCAAATTCCAGTCTCCACCTATAAGTAATATTTCTTGCTGAAAGCTGATTATTTCTCCCAGAATTTTCTTAAGCTTCACTGTAGCAGTTTGGGGGGGGGTGTAAATGCATGCTAGTGTAATCTGCCTCCCTAGCCAGTAGCCCCTTAGTGCTATGTATCTCCATTATTATCTTTTTTTCCTCTTCTATCACTATTGGAGCTCCTCTTGCAATTAATATAAGTACTCCTCTTTTCCTTTGTCCCAAATATTCTGCTGAATAACCGTCCTGAAAACCTTTTTTTATCAAATTCACATGTTCAGTTCTTTCCAGGTGTGTCTCCTGCAGCCAGGGTTGCCAGATTTCCGACTGGCCAGGTAGGGACAAAAAAAGTCTTTCACAGTAAGTGAAGACTAAAAAAAAAAAAAAAAAGGTCTTCCACGCTAGGTCTTTAATGCGGAACATCAGAGTTCCGCATTAAACAAAAGTAGCTCTGTGTTTATTTAGTGGAACATCGCAGTTCCGCATTAAACAGAAGTAGCTCTGGTTTGCGATTTTTTGATTGGCCCGTATATCAGTATACAGGCCATTCAAAAATCACTAAACATGGAGCTACTTCTGTTTAATGTGGAACATCGCAGTTCTGCATTAAACAGAAGTAGCTCTGTTTTGCGATTTTTTGATTGGCCCGTATACTGGTATACGGGCCAATCAAAAATCGCTAAACACGGAGCTACTTCTGTTTAATGCTGGAACTGAGATGTTCCACATTAAACACAAGAAGCTCTGTGTTTAGCGATTTTTGATTGGCCTGTATGCCAGTATACGGGCCAATCAAAAAAAAAAAAACAAAGCGGAGGCTGCCCGGGATTTAAACCGGCAGTGTGGGACTCGGGATCAGGCTGCTGATCCCGGGACAGTCCCGCCCAAATAGGGACGTCTGGCAACCCTGCCTGCAGCATATATATTTGCACTCTACATTTTTAAATATAATTCACTACTCTTTCTTTTTTATACTTATCTGTAAGACCATTCAGATTGAAAAACATTGCAAAAAGCATCATTTTCTTATGTAGTTATTATTACCACGTTTTATATATAACTGCTCTTTTGCTAAATGTCTATTTCCAACTTTTATGTTACATGTATATACTGTTAGGCAGGTTGGTCTTTTATACAGTTGTTTTATGTCATTGCCATTTGCACCTGTGTCACATCTTACATAACTTTTTTTTTTTTTGAAAGCCCTCAAACAGAACAAACTCCTCCCTCAAAAAACCCTCCTAAAACCTGTGAACTTTACAGTAACACACAAAACTATATACAACTTCAAATACTGAAGTTTTTGCTTCTTAATAAGAACATAAGTTCTAAATTGATAGCTACACAGACAGGCTAAAGTTAACCAAAAAGAAACGTTAGCCATGCTAAGATGCATGGTACAGCCTGTGCTATTAGTAAGTGATATTTGATTTTTTATATCTGCATAACTCTCCCAGATGAGAAAACATTTGAATGCTTTCAATAAACACTTTCTGCAGCCCATTTTTCTTTATCAAATTGTCTTCTAGTGACATGCAAACCAGACACAAAACTGCTAAGGGTACCTTGTTATCAGAAAAAAAGCCTTACAATATTCAATATTCCTTTTCATTTACATGCTTTGTAATAAACTTGTTACCAGATAGCACCTAGGGTTTTTACCCAATCATTTCTCTATGCAAGCATGGGAAAAAGCACATTGATTTTTCTTTTGTCATACTCTCTTAACCAGACCCTTCCACTCTTCCCCCATCTCCTCCCCTCCTCATTTTTTTCCATTGCAGTGCCTACATTTCTCAAAACTGAACAAAGAAAAAGAAGAAAGGTGAACAAGAAAAAAGCAACTGTTAATATCAGTACCCCCACTGCATTAAAAAAACTGAGAGAACTTTACTTCAAGTCTAACTGGTTTTGTATTATCTTTAAAGCTGTCACACCTGGGAAAAACCCTGATTGTTTTCAGGGAACATTATACCCTAGTCAATGTCTCTGTTGTGTTTTCTTCTTTTCCCTCAGCCGATTTCCTACCAGACTGTTTCCAGTTTCTCTTTATCATATTGTCTCCATGGAGGCATGAACAGCAGCTGCAGAAATGCTACTTAGTATATATATATATATATATATATATATATATATATATATATATATATATTTGCAAGTGCTAGGGAAAAAAAAAAGAAGTTATGTACTTACCATAACGTTCCATGTTTGTAGTCGATCTCACCTACATTCTTGCTGGATGGGTTCGGAGCCAATTCAGACGATACTAAAGCTCGAGAGCTTTTACTGGCTCGAGTCTAACCCCTATCCCATGGTGCCTCATGGCAATTCCCCAGATCTTGTTTGCAAGAAAGTAAATAGATACATAATTGTCAGTGAACTATCAATAACTATGCACATACAAACAGAACACTCTGTATTACTATCCATGCCAGGTGGACAGACAACTACAACCAGGTCAGACAGCATAATGGATAGCTCACCAGTTCCTCCAGGAAACAGGAAGGGGGAAGGAGGGTGGGACGCAAGAATGTAGGCGAGATGGACTACAAACATGGAACGTTATGGTAAGTACATAACATCTTTATGTTATGTAGTCCTATCTCGCCGTAATTCTTGCTGGATGGGACAGCATCCCTAGCACCTTTATCCCAGGTGGCTCAAGCAAAGAGACTCTTCAGCACAGTGGACCCAAAGGATGACCTGTCCCAGGAGGCCAAATCCAATTTGTAATGAGTGACAAAAGTATGAGATCTTGCCCAAGTAGCTGCTGCACAAATGGTATCAATTGGGAGTTTAGATCTAAAGGCATATGAAGTTGATAATACTGCTCTGGTTCAATGGCCTTTTACTTTGGCTGGTAATTGTTTGCCAGCAGATATGTTAGCAAATGAAATGCAGTCTGAAAGCCATTTAGACAAAGTGACCTTAGAAACAGGCAAGCCTTTATTTTTGTCTGAAAAATAAACAAACAATTGGTCTGATTTTTGAAATTCTTTAGTCCTGCGCAGGTAAAACCTGAGAATTCTGTGGACATCCAATTGGTGTAATCTGTATTCTGATTTATTAGTATGATTTGGGAAGAAAACCGGTAGTTCCATAGTTGTGTTGAGATTATGCTCTGAACATATCTTGGGAAGAAAGGAAGGATTAGTTCTATGTGAGACTCTATCCTTGTGGAAAACAATGTAAGGAGGTTGAATGGTGAGGGCTTGTAATTCTGAAACTCTCTTAGATGATGTTATAACCACTAAGAATGATATCTTCCAAGACAAAAATTTGAGATCCGATGAAGAAGAGGGTTCAAAAGATGGGGAAATTAAAGGTGTAAGAACTAGGTTTAGGTCCCAGGGCTCCGGTGATTGTCTGATTGGAGGTCTGAGAAGGAGGATTCCTTTCAAAAAGGTTTTGCATAAAGGGTGGGACATCACTGGATTTCCCATGTAGCCAAAATGATAATTAGAGATGGCAGCTAACTGAACTCTAATAGTAGCAGCTCCAGCTCCTTCATGAAAAATGGATGCCAGGAAGGACAGGACAGACTCTATAGGAGCTGAGTAGGGATCTATGCCTTGGTTTGCTGCCCAAATGGGGAACCTTTTCCATTTACTGGAATATAATTTCCTGGTGGAAGGTTTGTGTGAAGAAATCAGAATGTGTTTGACTGTAGGGGAAAGGGAAACACACTGGCTATTCGTGGAACTGGAGCAGCCATGCTATCAATTTCAGGGTTTGGATAGTAGGATGCAACTGCCCTGACTGATGAATCAGGAGATCTGGAGATGGTTCCAGAATCCATGGTTCCTCCAAGAGATAGGGCCACAGGAAGGGGAACCAGACTTGGCGAGGCCAGTATGGAGCAATAAGGATCAGGGTACTCTTCAACAGTTTTGCTTTCTGAATCACTTTTGGTATGAGAGGAAAGGGTGGAAAGCATAAAGGAGTCCTGGAGGCCAATTGTGGACCAGAGCACCCCTGGGTGACATCCCCAAATGGGAAATTAGGGCAAAGTAGCCGCTGCATTTGGTGCTAATGTACATGGCGAATAGGTCACAGCAAGGCTGGCCCCATTTGCAAAAAATCTCTTCTGCAACTTCTGAATTCAGGGACCACTCGTGAGGCATCAGAATTGCTCGACTGAGTTTGTCTGCTATCACATTGGACTTCCCGGGATGTGTGCTGCTACCAGAAAGCATTGAGTGTCCATTGCCCATTTCCATAGTCTTAAAGCATCTCGACAAAGTGGGTAACATTTGGTTCCCCTTACTTGTTTATGTACCACACTACAGACATGTTGTTTGAATGAATTGCAATTGTCACAGTGGGAAGAGAAGTGTGAAGTGCTTGCAACGCGTATAGCACCGCTCTCATCTCCAGAACATTTATGTGCAAGTGGTTCTCATGATCCTGCCAAATACCTTGGACCATCATTCCCAGATAATGGGGCCTCCCCCCATCTGGGAGGCGTCCATGGTCAAGACTGCATTTTATTGAGGGGGAGCAAGTGGGCGACCTAGATGAAGTTGATCCGTATGTAACCACCATGTTAGATCCTTCTTGAAGGAGTTTGTGATGAGTATTTGGTGCAACAGGGGAGATCCTGCATTGACCACTGGTCAAATAGTAGCCAGTGAAGTACTCTCATGTGCAGATGGGCTAGGGGAACTAAAAGAATGGTGGAAGCCATAGTCCCTAGGACCTGAAGGACTATCCTGGCCTGTACTTTGTCTTTCTTCAGCAAGGATCTGACTTGGTTGTGCAATGATTCTATCCTTTCTGGTGTCAGTTTTGCTGTCATGGTGGCTAAGTCTATTTCTGAGCCTAAGAATACAATGCACTGTGATGGAGATAAGGCTGACTTTTTTAGGTTTATTGTAATGCCTAGTCTGGCGCACAAGGATAGAGTCTTATCCCTGGTTCTGCTTAGTTGGTGCTTGGTGGTAGCAATGAGGAGCCAGTCGTCTAGGTACGGAAACACCTGGAATCCTTGACATCTCAGGTGAGCCTTTACACTGCCATGCGTTTGGTGAACACTCTGGGGGCTGAGTGAGGCCAAAGGGCAGTGTTCAAAATTGAAAATGACTGGCCCCCTGCTGAAAGCATAGGTGTCTTCTGGAGCGCCTATCCATTTTGATATGGTAGTACGCATCCTGAAGATCTATTGAGCACATCCAATTGTCTTTCCCGATAAAGGGAAATATCGACTGCAGAGTGATTTCATGGAACTTCGATTTCTTTACAGACTTGTTGAGTTTTGCTGAGGTCTAGAATTGATTTTTGGAACTAAAAAGAACCGTGAGTAAGTTCCGGATCCTATTTGCTCTGTGGGTACTTCTTGGATGACTCTTTTTTGGATAAATGTGATGACCTCTGATGTTGCACAGTCTAACTGAATGAGTGGCACGTCTGGTAGAGACCGGTTTACCGGAGGATCAGAAACAAAGGGAATAAGGTAACCTCTGGATATTATGGTTTGTGCCCAACGATCTTGGGAAATTTGTGGCCAGGCGCTTGGGTACAGTGAAATACGACCCCTGACTGCCTCCAGAGACGGATAGTCGGGTAACCCCTCAGGGTCAAAGGAAGGGACGATTAGAGAAAGTTTCTCTATCTCCCTGATGTTGCGGACCTCCTCTGCCGTGAGGGGGGCATCTT
Source organism: Protopterus annectens (assembly GCF_019279795.1). Classification (NCBI taxonomy): domain Eukaryota; kingdom Metazoa; phylum Chordata; order Ceratodontiformes; family Protopteridae; genus Protopterus; species Protopterus annectens. Next base: position 223,597,846 of record NC_056740.1, read on the forward strand.
CCATTATATCATCCCCCTCTGCCTCTACGGGAGGGTTGACCTTGTGCCTGAGGGAAACTTTTTTGGGATGTACGGAACCACATTTTCCCTCCTGTGTGACCCTTGGGATAGGGTCTAGAAGGAAGGGAGAAATGAACTCAGACAGCAGATAAGGTTTTCCCTTCCTGCTCGATCCTGGTCAAAGTCTCTTTTACCTGCAGTCCAAAAAGGGTTAAACCATCAAAGGGGACGTTGGTGAAGTTACATAGACACATCAAGGAATGTCTCCTAAGAGAAACTCTGCTGTGGCTGCCCTGCTTGCTCCTTCAGCTGCATAGGAAATCAGCCTCATAGAGGAGTTAGCTATAGATGTAAGGGTGGAGAGCTGCACATATACCTTGTCCGTAGATCCCGAAGCTACCGAACCCTGAAGGGTGTCTCCCAACACCTTCGAGAGATCTCTTTGAAGTCTAGTAAAATAGGACAAGTACGCTTTCCATACCTATCCATTGTCCTGGACTCTTTATTAGGAGGATAGATATTACAAGATGTCTCAGACAACTTTTTTGTGGCCACTGCTACCACCATAGTATCCACAGGAACTCCCTTAGAAAGAAAGGACTTATCTTCCAGGACAGTCATAAATTTGTTTGGCCTCCTCGCGACAGGCTCCACTGTGTCTGGGGAGGTCCAGACTTTCCGGGATATGACCCCCAAGAGTTGGTCATAAGGCAGTGTCACCTAGTAGGTGGAAGGGTGGGAACCAAAGGCCTCAAGGTACACTGATTTGTCCTCAGTAGGGTTAGAGATCTTCCAATCACCCCTCTGTCTAAGGATTTCAAGGATGTCAGCAAAGGAGACATCCTCAGAGGGGGACCTAGGGGACACTTCTGATTCATCCAAATCAGTGTCTGATGTGACGGACTCAGTTGAGTCAATGTGCTTCCTCTTAGAAAGTCTCTTCTGAGGGAGTTCTCCAGTAGGATAATCTGGGGAGGTCTCAGAAGAGGGGACACCTCCAATGGGGGCTGCTTGAGTCTCTGGTTCCCTACACTGAGGGGGTGGCGGGAGAGAAGAGGTTGCTGCCGGCTGCTGGTGGGACATCGGGTCCAAAGGCAGGGCTTTGGCACTGGACAAAGCTGTCTCTATTGCTTCTAAGGCCTTTCCACCCCGCTCCAAAAACGACCTCCGCTCTGAGGAGACGGAAGGTCGGCTCCAAGCAGGAGGGACAGGTTCCAAAGCAGACGTGGGAACTGAGCTCAGTCGAGCCAAAGCACCGAGAGGGAGGGTCGGTTCCGAAGAAAAAACAGGGTGACTATCCCTCTCGGAGTCGACTTGAGAGTGTCGGCTCCCAGATCCCTTGGCTCCAGACTGAGGCGCTGAGGATAGAGTTATCAGTTCTGAGGAAGCAGGAAGAATTCTTGAAACCGAAGGATCCAACACAGAAGGACCCAAAGTGTTCGATTCCAAGAGCGAAGTAGTCGGAAGAGGAGCAGTAGTCTGGAGATGGGACCAGAAGAGCTAACTTTTTAGCCAGAGCCGGGTCACAGAGCAACCTCTTCACCACCCCCTTGATATCCTCAACTGAAAGTGTCCTGGAGGAATGGGTGGAGACAGAAGAAGATCTCCTCCTTTCTAAAATAGGAGACCTCAAATTTGGTGAAATAGGGTCGATAACTGTTGAATGTCTCGATACCGAAGGTTGCCTCGGTACCGAAGAAACCGGCACTGAGACAGAAGCAGCAGAATCGGAGTCATAACTTCTTGGCTCCACTGCTTTAGACTTTTTAGATGGCTCTGACACTGGAACCGAAGATTTTCTTTTCACAGTTTTGGAAGCTGTCTGACCAAGTTCCAGCTGTTCCTGGAAGGAACTAGTCATATGACCCCTGTCTATCAATTTACATTTTCTCTCATTAAGAACCCTAGTACTGAAGGCATGGCAAAAAGTACAGGGTTCTTGTAAATGAGCCTCTCCCAGACAGTACACACAGCTAGTGTGACTGTCAGTCAACGACATTTTTTGTTAACACTTGTCACATTTCTTGAACCCTGAGGTGTTCCTTATGTCCTCTATCTTTCTTTTTGGACATGCTGACAAGAAAACAAGGCTAACAACAATTACAATAATAACAATACTAACTATCCAGCAGCAAAGTTATGAAGAAAAGTTTTTTTTTTAAAGGGAAGAAGGACTAGGACTCAGGGAGGAAAGGCCCTCTAATTTAAATGGGCAATTTCGGCCCTCTAACTAAAATGGGCCATACAATCCTAAAAAGGTGGAATAGGGGGTCAAGCACTCAACAACAATCACACAGGTAATAGATAACAGCAACTTAGGTAGAAAAATGAAGAACAAAGATGAGAAATAACAGGATTTATCAAAAAATCTTCTACTTATCCAACGAGCCAGTAAGGAGACAACCTTGAAGCTTTCGCGGCAAACGAGATCTAGGGAATTGCCGTGAGGCACCATGGGATAGGGGTTAGCCTCAAGCCAGTAAAAGCTCTTGAGCTTTAGTATCAGCCGAGTCGGAGCCGAACCCATCCAGCAAGAATTATGGCGAGATAGGACTACATAACATCTTATAATATTCAATATTCTTTTTTTTTCATTTACTTGCTCTGTGTTTAAAAACAAAGGTCCTTAATCAGCCATTTCCCCATGCAAGAATGAAAAAAGCACGTCAATTTGAACTCTGTCATGCATGCCCCCTTAACCATGTCCTCTTTTTCCTTTTTTTTTTTTTTTTTTTTGTTAATCATTACATTGCCTACATATCTCAGAACTGCACAAGAAGAAAAAGAGAAGGGGGGAGAAAAATAAAAAAAAACACCTGTTTACAAAGTACAGTTGTGTACACTTACCATAAATGTAGATGTTCGAGTGTCTTCACTGTTGCAGTCACGACTCTAGGGTTCTCCCCTGCCGGCAGGCAGTCCTCGGTCGGCCAAAATCCCAAAGTCTGGGTCCGGCGTCGGCTGTTCAACCATGCTCCCTGACGTCAGAGTGCCAGAAGTAAAAAGCTGACAGCCGACGCCATGTTCTCCAGTTTTTCTTGCCCCAGATGTCAGGAGTTCCAAAATGAGTAAGGTCCCATAACCTTTGCAAATACACCTCAAAAGAATGGTGAGAAAGGAAACCATACAAAGGTAAAAATAAGAGGGGACAGGAGGGAGGGAAACCCAGATTGCAACAGTGAAGACACTCTAACATCTACATTTATGGTAAGTGTACACAACTGTACTATGTTCATCGTGTTTCACTGTTGCAGTCATGACTGTAGGGTAGAATCCCAAAGCAGAGTGAAAGGGAAGTGGTCATAAAGTAGAAGGGGCGGCTAAAGGCTCTGCAAGACTGCAGAAGCAAAGCCTGCCCTAGACTTAGAGTAGAGAGGTAGATTGTAGTGCTTTGAAAAAGTATGCACTAAACTCCAAGTTGCAGCTTCCAAAATGTCTTTGGTAGGAACTCCCCTGAGGAAGGCAGCTGAAGTGGCAGCAGCTCTGGTGGAATGAGTCCGTATACTCCCTGGGATTTGCTTTCCATGGTGTGAATAACAAAATCTAATACCATGAGCAATCCATTTAGAAATGGTCTGTTTTGAAATGGCTTTACCTTGAGAGCTTGAAGCATAAGAAACAAACAATTGCTCTAATTTTCTGATGTCCTTGGTTCTGTCCAGGTAAAAACATAGTTGTCTGTGTACATCCAAGGAATGTAAGATCCTTTCCCCTTTATTTTGAGGAGTGGGGAAAAAGGTTGGCAAGTGAATAGTTTGATTTAAAGCCACTTTGGAAACCACCTTAAGCATGAATATAGGATTAGTCCTTAAAGAAACCCTGTCTTGATGAAAAATAATATAAGGTTCCACAGCCATAAGAGCTTGCAACTCTGAAACTCTCCTGGCAGAGGTCAGAGCTAACAGGATGGCTGTTTTCCAAGATAAAACCTGATGTCAAAAGAGGCAGCAGGCTCAAAAGGAGGTAAGGTGAGTTTTTCCAAAACATAGTTGAGATCCCAAGCAGGAATGGGAGGAGATCTAGGAGGCCTTAAGTTCTTAGCTCCTCTGAGAAACTGTCTCATGAGCTGGTGGGAAAAGATTGGAGGGTCTGTATTATAATGAGCGGAAATAGCAGAGGCATGTATCTTAATGGAAGAGAAAGAGAGACCCTTATGTAAGAGATCTGTCAGATAAAGTAAAATCAAAGGAACGTTAGGAAGAAGAGGATCAGAATCCTGAGCCTGCATCCAAGAACAAAATCTTTTCCATTTTCCTGCATAAGATTTTCTAGTGCTAGGACGTCTGGCTTCTAAAATGACATCCATAACCTGCTTGGGTAGGAGAGAATGAATCAAAGACCCTGGATTAACCAGGCCGCCAGGCTGAGAGTTCTGACATGGGACTGTAGAACCTGACCCTGATGTTGGGACAGAAGGTTCGGAGTCTGTGGTAAAACCCAAGGGGGCTCCCGACATAGGTTTTTCAGAGTTGGGTACCAAAACTGTCGAGGCTAATTTGGGGCCAGCAAGATTATCACCTTGGGCTTGTCCTGTTTTATCTTTAATAATACCCGTGGAAGAAGAGGAAGAGGCGGAAAGGCATATCCCGAGAGGTTTCTCCAACTGAATGATAGGGCATCCACTTTCCAAGCTTGTCTGTGGAAAGTCCTGTTGCAAAAATTCTGTAGTTGATGATTGAGATGGGATGCAAAGAGGTCTATGTGAGGACATCCCCAGACTGCTGTTATCATCCTGAATATTTCGGTGTCCAGTATCCACTCGTGTGGATCTGAAAGGTTTCTGCTCAGACTGTCTGCCAGGAAGTTTTGCTTTCCTGGTAGAAACTGAGCTTGAAGGTCCAGATTGCAAGCTAGAGCTGTGTTCCATAGATTCATGGCTAGTCTGCAAAGGGGGTAGGAATGAGATCCCCCTTGCTTGTTTATGTACCACATAACTGTGGTGTTGTCTGTTTGTATCAGTAGTTGTCCTGGTTGTAGAAGATTCCTGAAGGCCCACAGAGCTTTCTGAATGGCTAACATTTCCTTTAAATTGATATGTAGGTGCTCCTGATCCTTTGTCCAAAGGCCCTGTATACAGTTGCCCTGAAAATGGGCTCCTCATGTATAATCTGAGGCGTCCGTGGTTAGTATCTGAGTGGCAGGAGGCAGACAGAAGGGTTTTCCTTTGTTTAGAGTACATGCCTTGGACCACCAAAGGAATTACTTTTGAAGACAAGACAGGACGGAGATCAGTATGTCTAAACTGTGGCAATGCTGAGACCATAAACTTTTTAGGCACCACTGTATTTTCCTCATATGTAGTCTTGCATATGGTACGAGAAGGATGCAGGAGGCCATGTAACCCAAAGCCTGCAGGAATTTCCTTGCAGATAGCTGAGTTAAAGTTGCCAAGGTTTTGAAAGTTGAAGCCAGCTGTAATTGTTTTTCGTATGTCAGAAATGCCATCTGGGTTGTTGTGTTTAGAAGAGCACCCAGAAAATTTATCTGTTGCGAGGGTGTCAAATTTGACTTTTTTATGTTGACAGTGAATCCCAGGAACTTGAGAAGTTTCTGAACAAATTCTAGATGCTGGAGTAAGACATCCTTGCTGTCTGCCTGAATAAGACAATCGTCCAGATAAGGGTAAATTTGAATTCCCTTGAGTCTGTAATAAGCTACTACTGGAGCCAGGCACTTGGTGAAGACCCTGGGTGCAGTAGACAATCCAAAGGGCAGCGCAGAGAATTGATAATGTCTCGATCCGGCCTTGAACCTGAGGTATTTCCTGCACTCCTGCCTGATGGGAATGTGTAAATATGCCTCTTTTAAATCCAAAGTCACCATCCATGCATTTTTGGTCAGCATTGGAAGTAGCTGCTGTAGAGTAAGCATCTTGAATTTGGGTATTTCTAGAAAAGTGTTCAAGACTGACAGATCCAGAATGGGTCTCCATGAATTTTGCTTCCTGGGGACTAGAAAGAGCCTCGAGTAAAAACCTTGTCCCATCTCTGAAAGCGGAACTAGTTCTATGGCTTTCATAGCCAAAAGAGCTTCCACCTGGTTTAAGGCCTCTGTCCATTGATGTTTTGGAAGTTCTGGCCATCCGCTTGGCCTTGGTAGGGTATGAAAATGGAATTTGTAACCTCTTAAAACCACATCCAGAACCCACTTGTCTTGGGTTATATGAGTCCAATTTTGGTGAAAAAGTGAAAGTTTTCCTCTGAGAGGGGCTTCCAGGCAAAAAGTTCCTGCAGCCCAACAGAGGGAGTCATTGAGTCTGTTTCCTATGGGTTTGCGACCTGTCCTCTCCCCCTATAGGGGTGGAAGCAGTCCACTGTCTTGGTCTATAAGAGGCTTGTGTTTGAGGCCTTCCTCGGGAGCATCTGTATCTACCCCTCTGAGGCCTGTCTGTATTGGGAAAGGACCAATTTTTAGTAGGCCAATTCCTGCTAAATCTGGGTGGCTGTACTTGTAAGAAATCTTTAAACAGTTTGCATGGATTTCGCCTTGTCCGCCATCTTTTTAATCACCTCTTCAGCTTTAGATCTAAACAAAACATTATGCTGAACAGGAGTATCCAATAATTTAGCTTTTACTTGATCTGGCAAATTTTGTTCCTTTAACCATGCATTCCTTCTAATGACTCTGCCAGAGGCAGCAGCCCTACAAGAAGCCTCCAAGGCATCAAATCCACAGTGTAAACCATGCTTCCCAACTTGTTCAGTGGCATGCATTAAGTCATGTAATTCCTTATCATCTGCACAGGCCGAAATGGAAGTAAGCTTTTGTTTTAAAACAGACAGGAGAAATTGCTGGTATTTCAGCATATGAAACTGACAGTTTAAAGCCCTAATGGATAAAGTAGTAGAAGTGTACACTTTTTTTTCCCCATCTTTCTAAAGATCTGGAATCTTTCTCAGTGGGAATTGGGTTTTTAGCAGAAGCGGCCTTAACTCCCTTAGGACCCTGAGAAATGGTTTCAGGGTCAGCAGTAGGGTTCTTGTATAAAAACTGGTGGGAAGCAGGAACCCTGTAATATCTGTCAGGCTTAACAGGAGCAGGAGGGAAAGAGTCAGGGGTTAAGTTAGCCTCCGAAAAAGCATCATCCACAATATCCAAAATAGGAGGAATAGCCAGGGGTCTATGTTGGGGCAGAAGAAGAAAATCCCTTAGTCTTTTCTTAGATTCCGAATACTCCTGTCCTTCCCAGTGGAAATGTTCCCTCATTTCATGCAAAGTTTCCCCAAAAGAGAAATCCTCAGGTGGAGAAGCTGAAGGAATGGATTCCTCAGCATCAGAATCCTCAAAAGGAGGGAAAGAATATTCCTGCTCAGAAGAAGAAACTGAAGAAACAGAAGCCTGATCAGAGGAGACATAATAAACTTCCTGCCTTGGCCTTTTATCTGGAGGGGGATGAGAACCCCTAATCATAGTAAGTAAATCCTCCGCCATCTTAAGTCACTGTTTCTGTGACTTGGGAGCCGGATCAGAAGAGGCCTGTATTGCAGTCTTTGATTTGGAAGGAGTCTTTGCCTTTGTCTTTGGCTTTGCCTTTATCAGAAGCTTAGTAGGCCTGAAAACCCCTTCAGAAGCCGGTACCTGCACAGCGGCTCCGGACCCATCCGAAGGAGCATTGTCCGAAGGTCCTGCAATTGAAATATTCAAAGGCCTAGATGGCTCCTCGTGGGAGTCCGTTTCGGCCATCGGTTCCGAAATGGTCGACGACAGGGGCTGCAAAAGCGCCTCATTGACGACAGCCGAACCTGAAGCTGGCACTGCTTGTGCGATATCGTCAGATTTGGACCTCGGAGGCCTGTCTTTGTCCTTGTGTCGTTTGTGAACTCCAGTAGCTAGAACCATATCTGACGACATTTTGTAATTAAAACGCCTACCGAAGTAATGAAATGCAAAATCGTACCTTCGTTTAATTGTACGTTGATTGAATCTAGCACAAAACCGACAACTAGCTACGTCATGGTCAGGGCCTAGGCAAGGAATACAGTAAGAATGAAAATCCTTATGAGGTATTTGCTTCCCACATGAAATACAATTATTAACTTTTTCTGACATCAGACTGGAGCAAGAAAAAAGTTTCCCCAACGGGGTACTTAACTTTGAGTAGGAGAATAAAATCTTCGGACTGAAGTTTTGTTCAAAAATGATTGTCAGGAGTCAGCCGACCGGCACTTGCGAATTGCTATCACCGCACGGCAAGAAAGACTGGAGAACATGGCGTCGGCTGTCAGCTTTGTATTCCTGGCGCTCTGAAGTCAGGGAGCATGGTTGAACAGCCGACGCCGGACCCAGACTTTGGGATTCTGGCCGACCGGGGACTGCCTGCCGACAGGGGAGAACCCTAGAGTCACGACTGCAACAGTGAAACACGATGAACATCCCTTGTTACACCCAAAAATAGCATGCAAAAAAAAGATGCAACATAGGTACAATACTATTAAGAAAAGAGTTTTCTTTACTTGCAGTTAGCGTTTTCCCCTCTCCAAAGTATTTTTCCTAACATTAATGACATGAAGTAGGGCATATACTTGAGTCCCCCATTCACCAAACAAATTTTGAAGATGTTCAATATTTCCAGATTTTCTTGTGCTGTCATATTTCACAAATATATTTAATGCATTGTAATCCCACATTAAGTTACTGATTTTATTACTGTTTTTCTCCATCACTAAAATCCTGCCTCTGCTTCATTTCCAACATACTCTTGATTCTTCTAGTCAACTCTAGTGCTTCCTTCCTTCTCTCCAACATTTTCTGTTGAAGTACTGGAAAAGGTTTCAAAGGTGCGGTCTCTCTGTGGTCTTTATTACCAGGGGAGCAAGAAGACGAATCTCCTTCTGTTTCCCAGCTCAGTTTTTGCTGGACAAACTTTTGAATTTCCTCCTCAGCATGCACTTCATCAAAAAATGATTTTGTACCTCCAGGGAAGAATACCTTGAAGACAGCTGGACACAGCAGTTTGAATCTTACACTTGCGTCTTGGCATTCTCTGAATAGAGAGATGAATTTACTTCTCTTTTTGTAATCACTCTTCACAAACACTCTGTTGTCACTACTTTTAGTATTTTGTCCTTCTGCCACTGTTTTGACAAAATCAATTATTTCTGCTGGTAGGCTTGCATTCTTACTATTAATGGTCTAAGTTGCTTTCTTATAGTTACATTTGGAGCATACACATGATGTGCCCATTCAACTAATAAGTCCTGCTCTGGAATACCAGTCCAGTTGCTTATTTGTGCTTTCAAAAATTTAATGCAGTCGTTTCCTTCCAGCTTCACTGGTACAGCTGAAAATCTCAAGTGTTCTCTATGTGCTCTGTCCTCTAATTCTATTATTTTTTGAAACATCTCTTCCTGAGCAGGCTCATTTTCAGCCAGCCTTTTCTTCATTTTGACCTCCGATTTTTGCAGCTTTATCATCTCATCTGATTGTTTAAAGCTTCTTCTATTTGTTCCAGCCTTTTGTTGTTTGTGTTAATATACTCTATCAGTGTTTTGTTTATTTTAACCAGGTCTGTATGCAGTTGTCTGATATCATCCTGTAGATTATTGGAAGTCATGTCTGAAGGTTGCATTACTTTTTGCTGAACAGCTGCAGAACTCTCCCTAGTCAGTGTTTCTTCCTCACTTTTGTAGCTGATTTTTTCAAGGTCTTCTGTATTTCTTTATGCTTGCCATCCAGGCAGTGCACTTACTAGCCATCCATTGAAATTCACCCTCAAACACAAGTCTACTGGCCTTCTTTGCTGAGTTTCTGTTTCCACACTGGTAGAGCTAAAAACAAGCTGTTACTCAGTGTGCAGCCATCATGAAACCCCAAAGTGCTCAATTTTTTAAATAAATGTGTGTGCCTAAAGGTGTCATCCTGCAAGGTGTTTTTTTGATATGGTAAGATAGAACCACAACACTAGTCTATGTTCCTTGAAACATCCTACCCTTGTAATGCCCTCTTACCCCAAAAAGGAGGCATCAATGGTAACTGTAACAACAGGATGAGAAAGTACAAATACATGTCCTTGGCGTGGCTCCCCTACACATGCCTGTGGTGAAATTGCTCGAGCATCAGTAGCACACAGAGAAAAAAAGACAAACGGCATAATACCAAATGCCATCTCCCACAGGAAATCATTATTGGTGAGATTTCTAATTGTGCTCCAGCAATGATTCCCTTCGTCAAGTTGGTGCAACTGTGAAATTTGTATATTTAAGCCCCCTGCAAAAAAACAACTAACAACAGAGTTTTTGGCCTTTCAACTTTGGGCATTTCCCCATCCTTTCTGAACGCCTACTTTTAGGAAGTCACCATTTCATAGTAGAACCCCTTGATGAACACTAGAAGGGAATGTATCCACCACGATATGTGATGCCAACATAATGTAGATAATCTGATAAGACAGTGAGGATGGTGGGTTAATAGAGAGCACTGGAATGATAGTGTCTTCTGAATAACCCTCATAAGCAATCTTGCATGAAGAACCAAGGCTAATGCTAGTGGGGTATGAAAATTGAGAACATCCTATACCTGCAAGTAAAGAGAAGTCAGCCTTTCAGTCTGAGACAATCTATCTAAATGGCAGCCTATGAATTCCGGGGATTGAGTTGGTTGAATCTTTACTTTTTGTAGTTTACTAAGATGCCCATATGATTGACACAAGTGAAGTAAATAGTTTCTTACTAGGATTAAGGATTTATTTGTGCTTGCAGTGTGGAGTCAGTTGTCTAGTTACAGGAATAGTCAGAACCCTTGCAGTCTGAGATGTGCTGCCAGTACTGCCATGCAATTGTTGAACACATTGCGGAGCTGTGGTGAGAGCAAAGGGCAATGTTCAGAATTGATAATGACTGGTTTCCAGCTGGAAGCAGAGATACTTTCTGGACTGCCTTCCATTCTTCAAATGTTAGTAGGTATCTGGAAGGTCTATCAGCACATCCAGTCCTCCCTTCCTGAGGAGAAGAATGGACTGCACTGCAACCATTCAGAATCTAGTCTTTACATGTGTGCTTATTTTGCTGAAGTCCAATATGGGGCCTTAAGTCCTTGTCCTTGTTCTTTTTCCGGAGAGTAAAAAGAATCATGAGTAAACTCTAGATCCTTTGCAATCTGGTGGGACATCCTGAATTACTCTTTTTTTCCAGCAGCTGGAAAATTTATTGGGCTGCGACCTTTCTATGATGAGGTGGAACATCTAAAAGAGTTTTGTAAGACAGATGGAATTATGTAGTCTTGAATATGATTCTCTTCACCCAGAATTTTGTGCTAGCCTTCCAATTTTGAAGGTGAAGAGATCAACATTCTCAGACAGCCACCAGATGGGATCAGGCATGCAAATTTTCATGAATGCTGAAAGGGTTTGTCAGAGAAGGGACCTCTACACGTTTGATTCTGTGGACCTCCCCCCCTCTGCCCCTTGGGTGGCATCCAATGGAGATTTCCCCTCTGCTACTGAGGGCTCTGTTGAAAGAGAAATCAAATGCAAAATGCTGAGATTTCTTGATTTAGAGGTGCTGTCCTCCCCTTTGATTCCTGGAGAAGGATCATTAAGGGTTATAAAAGTGAACTCTGGCAGCAGAAAGTGCTTTGCCCCCTTGCTCGATCTTTGATAACATATCTTTAACCTTTGGACCAAAGAGAGGTAACCTACCATAGTGAGCACTGAGGAAGGATGCTTTAAAGTTGTATGTGAAATCACACAGCCACAGCCAAGCATGGCAATGTAAAGTAACTCTAGTACCTGCTGCTCTAGATGCACCATTGGCCGTGTTAGATACAAGCCTCATGGTAACATTAGTGATGAACAACCCAATAACCAATGGAGATTGTGTGGTCTTTCTAGTTTCAGCAGTTGAAGGCATCCTGATATAATTTACTATCTCATTCACTAGCTCCATTTGGAACCCTGTAATATGTGAAATATAATAATACAGTGTTCTGAGCGGGGAAGTCCCTGAAATATTGACACACTTCCCAAAATGACCCACCACTCTCAACTCCCCGTTTGGTGGATGGACCATGCAGCTCTCCTCTGACAGCTCCTTTTTAGTGGCTACTGCAGTCAAAATCGAATCAACAACAGATCCTTTACTCCAATGTGGACTATCATTAGTAGGGATGAGCACCTTATCTAGTTTACAGAGATCAGTTCCACCACATCATTAACCTGCAAAGCCTTCTGTGAGACCGCATCACTAAGGTAATCAACAAGAAGGGCCACCCAGTAGGTAGATGACTCTGCTCCAAAAGGCTTGAAAACCACCTCCTCATCTGGGGAACTGGTATCAGTGGACCAATTTCCTTGTTGTGTCAATAATTCCATTAATTCGCCAAAAATGGTGTCCTCAAGGGGAGTTCTAGGGAACCCTTCCATTTCATTCAGAATGGTGTCCTCACTGAAGAATCTCCTGAGGAGAGTTCAAGTGCCTCTTTTAACACTTATGCTTTCTGTGGTCTGAAGAATCAGATGCGTCTCTGGTTCCTTGAGGATTTGAAGAATCAGAACTGGGCAGCTCTTGGGAAGAATGATGACAGCTGATGGCTACAGATACATTTGGTAGTCAGGAGGGACCTTTTCTTTCTCTCTTGTCTTACGTTTGTCTTTTCCTCTTTCTTTTGGCTCTGAAGCCTGCTTCTCAGCACCTTTGGACTACAGTTGGTGGTCTGGAGGGACCTTTTCTTTATGTCTTCATTTATCTTTGCCTTTTCCTCTTTCTTATTCTTTTGGCTTTGAAACCTGCTTCTCAGCACCTTTACGCTATTGAGTAGTCAAAGCTGCAGTGGTGAAGATTCAGTCAATTCTCTCACTGAATTGGTGAGAAGACCTTGTGATGACCGTGCCGTGGCCCAGGAATCAAGGAGCCTCAATCCTCACCACTAACACCACGGAGGTCTTCTCCTAGAAGAGGAAAGGATAACTAATACACACAGTAAAGTACAATTTCCCTTAAGTGCACACAGAAATCACAGTCAGTCTGTGGCTGGTTGCTCCCTTGCTCACCAGGTCCCCAATAAGACTCCCCACTGGCACAGCTATAGGGTCCAGGTCTCAGCCTAACTGGGCAAGCTAAAACCTCCAGTACCTCTCTGTCCAACCACTGCTTCGTGTCCCTGCCAAGTAGCTGACACAACACACACACACTTTGAGATAAGCATTTATACAACTTCACAGACACTCCTGGGAAAGACTGACACAGATTCTCCAACTGTGCCCCTTTACCCAGACTATATGGCAGCAATTACTGCACCACCCAGTTAATAATCTCAGATACTAAAAGGCCCTTAAAAGTGTGTCCAATTATTACTGTGCAATATTAATATTCAATGGTAATGTGACTAATCAGTCTAAGGCTTATTGAAAGGGCTTAGACAGTAAACTCTATAAATATATAATGTACTCTAAAGCATAATTTATCTCTACACAAACCAGCCACAGGTAGGTTTTAAAATATTTAATAATAAATAATTAAAACACAAGACAAAACTACTACACCACAGAGATATCCAAGAGTTCACAGATCACACAGAAATTTAAAATAATACAGTAGGACAGGTCTGATTTCAAAGAAAAATACCTAATTAATCTTCACTAGCTTTAACTACTCCTACAAGCAATCACGGTGCTAGAAACTTACATGTGAGCATAATGCAGAGTGCTGATAAGTTAGATGTCCAGATCAAAATGCTTTTGGTCTCTTGTGAGAAATAGTATTTAAACATTACCAACAAACATGTCTCTGGGTCCTCCCCAGATTACATCATTTTTGACACTAAGGCTTTCCCAGTATTCATATTGCATCATCTTAACACCTGGTCTGAGTTCCTAGGCTAATAGAAACTATTTACATTATTTAGCAAGCTAACACCTGCACAGGAGAATACAACACTAAAAGGCATTTCACATATAGCACTAGCAATTAGTCCTTAGTTAACACAATAGACAGAATGTCTTCAGCCAGCCTGACCGGAACCAACTTTAAAGATCAAAGAATATCATAAAATCATTAGAATTTCAAAAGACACATTTGAAAGGCTTGACTTAGTTTTTCTTTACAGCAAGGAGGCAATGTTGTAACAATCTTGAAGTCCACATTTTACAGTGTTTTTCTTTCATTTAAAAACACACGCCTGTATTTTACATTTATTTATACAATAAATTCTATTTGACTAGGCTGGCAGCCATCGCCTGTCTCTCCCCAATTGTCACAGACCTTTTAGAGATAACATGTACTTTTGATCCAGAAGAGACCACTGACTGAAGGAAGAACAAATATCACATGATGTACCCAGATGATCAGGACCAAGGCAAATAAACTGCGAAAGAGGGTCCTGACTGGGAGTTCTGTGCACACATTTAAGATACTTCTTAAAACCTGAAGCCTTATCCATAGTAATAAGCACAACAGACAACATCCATACAAAAGTAAAAATTCAGGCTTAGGAAGGCCTCGGAAGGGAGAAAGAACATAAGGAAATTTTTTGGTAATTTTTGTGTAAAAAGCTAGAAAACCCTAGAGAAAAGGGAAAAGGTGCAATCCTAGAAAAAGAATATCATATAATAATAAGCTTTCACTTATCTGAAATAATTGCTCTACTAGAGTGCTGAAAAATCATGTCTGTCCAGTTAGATTGACAAATGAGAACCAAGGTGTACTCTTGGCACACAGCATTATGACACAGAGACAGCCTGAGTTGAAGAAGCTCTGAAATTTGGTTAAGTTTATTGATTTTAAACTCAAAGGGACCATTCAAGGGTTTGAATATTTAGTCAAGGACTCTTGAGATTTTTTATCATGAATTTCAGAATACTTATACAACTAAAGTGTCAAAGACCTATTTTCAGCAATATCACATTAAGAGGCAATACAGTGGTTGAGTTTCTTATTGAAAATAGTGAATCGAGTGGGAGAGAAATTAAAGTTATTGTGAACTTGATGGACATGGTTCTCACTAATAATTTTATTTTGATGGTATGATTTTTAGACAAAACTGAGTGACCATGGGTTCATCTTTATTTATTTATTTGTTTATATTTGTTGGCTGGGAGTGTCCGACTGGATGTAGGTCCATTTTCAGCGGAGGCCAGGGGAGAAAAGCTCCACAGTTAAAATAAACAGACAGTAGTTACATTGGATTACATAGCGATTAACAATTTACATAGCAATTACTTACAACATATTTACAGATGAAGAACATAGTACATCAGTAGACAACTAGAATTTTTTATCTGTGAAGTACATAACAGACATTAACAAATGTTACAATAAGAAGTTCCTGCTGTATAATAAGTACTAGGATTATGAGCATCTGAGCTTGTTATAATCAAGGTATTAGTGGAGTGGAAAGAAAGGTAGTGGTTGGATGGGGTGGGTGATATTGGAGTGGGAGTTGCAAGGGCATATCCAGCATGTTTTTAGGTGCTCTTTTAGTAAAGTTTTGAAGTTGGTGCATGATGGTATTGAGGTAATTGTGGGTGGGAGGGAGTGCCATAATTTGGCTATGGTGCAAGAGAATAGTGCTTCACCAGCAGAGTTATTGGCTTTAGTGATCTACAAGTGATTTTTGTTGCTGGATCTTAGTGGTCTGGTGGTGCGATAGGGTTGGAGTAGATTCTGGAGGAATGGGACATTTAGTGGATGGTTTACTAGTTTGTGGGCGAGTGAGAGTTGATACCATTGAAGGAGGTGAAGGAGTTCAAGCCAGCCCAGTTCAGCAAGTGAGAGACAGTGGTGACTATGGTAGGATGCCCCTGTGGCGAATTTGGCGATTTTGTTGTAGCAGGTCTCTAGCTTGTTTAGATCGCATTGCCTTAGGTTGGTATATATTGGAGAGGCATAAAGTAGGGTGGAGATAAGGTGGGAATTTGCTACTGAAATCTTTGCTGCTTTGGTGAGAAGTTGCTTATTTCTGTAGAACGCTCCTAGTTTTTTGTGGACTTTTTTTACGGTCATGGATATGTGAATGTCAAATTTTAGTTTACTGTCTATTTCCACTCCTAGTAATTTGGTGTGTTCAGTTGGGTATATAGTGGTGTTGTCTTTTGCTGTGATGTTAAAGTGAAAGTTGTTTTGAGTATGTTTGGTGGGTTGGAAGATTAGTTTAGTTTTGTTTGGGTTGAGTATTAATTGGGCATCGGATATCCAAGTTTCAACAGAGAAAAAGGCTTCCTGTGTGACTTTTTGCAGTTTGGGTAGGGACTGGGCTGTGCAGATGATGGTTGAATCATCTGCGTATTGTATGAGTGTGCCATGTTTGGTGGCAGAGGCTAGATTATTGGTGAAAACAGAGAAGAGTAGGGGTCCAAGGATGGATCCTTGGGGAACCCCTATGGAGACAGGTAGTTGGGGAGATATGTCATTCTGCCATACAATGGATTGTTGGCGGTCAGATAGGTAACTCTGGAACCAGTTGGTGACTGATTGTGAGAAGGATAGGTTATTGAGGACAGAGATAAGTTGTTTGTGTGGGACCATGCCAAATGCTTTAGATAGGTCTAGGAAAGTAGCAGAGGAGAGACAGCCATTGTTTTTATGCTGAAGGATAGTATTAGTAAAGGAGAGTAAGGCAGTGGTGGTGCTACGGTTTGATCGGAAACCATGCTGAGTATTGGAAAGGAGGTTGTTAGTAAGGAGGTAGTCTGAGACCTGAGAGTGTATGCATCTCTCTAGTATTTTGGAGAGTGGAGAGAGAATAGCTATGGGGTGGTAATTGGTTAGTTCTGTGGAGGGTCCGCCTTTGTGGAGGGGAATTATATGTGATACTTTCCACAGTGTGGGAACGTAGCTTTCTGACAGAGATCAGTTAATCAAGATGGATACTGGGTAGGCCAGAGCATCAGCTGCGATTTGTAGGTATTCACTTGGGAGGTTGTCTGCTGCTAATTTGGTTGGCTTAAGTTTAGTTAAGAGTTTTTTTATGTTGGAGGTAGGTACAGGAGAAAAAGAGAAGGCAGTGGGGAGATTACTAGTTGAAGGTGTGGGTTGGAGGGGAGGGGGGGGTTGTGTTGTTTAGCTAGTGATAGTATGGTTTGTGTGAAGTGTGTGCTGAATGAGGTAGCAATATTTTCTGAGGAGTGAGGGATGTTAGGAGGAGGGGTACTGACTTTACCTGGGTGGAGGATGGAGTTTATGGAGGACCAGAATTGTTTGGGGCTGTGTTGGGAGGAGTTTAGGGCAGACTGGTAGTATTGGAATTTCCTGTTTTATTAGCTTTTTGAATCTATTGCATAGTTCTAGGAATTTCTGTGTAGTTGAGGGGGTTTTAGTTTTGCGCCAGTGCTCCCAGGCTTTATCCCTGTTTTTCATTTCTGACTTAGTGGTTTTCTATAGCCATGGGGAGGGTTGTACTTTGATTCTGGAAAGTCTTATGGGGGCATGGTAATTAAGGATGCTCAGGAAGGTAGTACTAAAAAATTCAACTGCGTCATCAAGACTGAGGTACTTTAGACGATGCCAGTTACATTCTTTGAGGGATGAGATGAATGTGAGTGGGTTAAAGTTTTGTTTTTTACATATTTGATGGTAGATGACAGGTTTAGCTTGGTATAGGTATTTTTTGAGAAGGAATGCTGGGGAGTGATCACTGAGGCTATCTGATAAGAAACCTGTTATATATGACTGGGGGCTCTTACCGACTGGTATCCAATCCAGGGTGGTGTGCTTGCTGGAATTTTTATTTATCCTGGTTGGTGACTGGACTCTTGTGCTCCAATTTTTGCCAACATTGTTATGGGGATGTGGGAGAAGAAATGTATTCTAAATTCTAAGTTTACTGACTGTTGGTCTTTTTACACTAGATACCTGGATACTATCTGTATTTTTTGCACTAACCATTATGATAAGATACATGAATTTATTGATAACATTAACAGTATTACTTTTTTAAGTTTACGCACATGGTTTCTGGTAAAACTCTACACTATTTAGACACTGAGCTCACTAAGGACAGCACTAACAACAGATATGTTCTTCTATTTTCAGGCAACCAACATATTCAAATTATTTTTTTTAATTTCACAAGCATCCACCCTCTGCATCAGAAAAAAAACAATGGCTAAAGAACAACTAGTTAGGGCTGCAAGGATGGCTTCTGATTTATCTGCTTTTTTGTGTGTGAAAAATTAAGGAACATGTTCCTGAGAAGACGGTATCCTGAAAAATGTTTTATGGATAATACGGATGAGGTGGTTTCCAAGAGAGAACTTGGCACCTGTACCCCACTTTTGGGGAATATACATAGCTGTAATGTTATTAAGCAGTCCTCTCTTGAGAATTGGGAGTACAGCTTTTATTACCACCTACAGCCTAGATTTTTCAGGCATTAAAAATATTATTCAAAGGAACAGGGGTGATTTTAGTCAGTTAGACAATACAGTGAAAATGGTAGGGGTTTCCCCATTATTTACAGTGTGAAGGGGAGTGTGTCTTAAGCAGTTTGAATTCAACAGTGGTGGCCAAAACTACAACTGAGGTAAATGGGAGATTTTATGTGGTCACTGTAAAACTTGCAGGTTTTTGTTGAACACAGAGGGGGTTACTGTGGGTAACATCAATATCAGCCTTAAGTTTTATTGTACTTGTCATTCTAAGGGTATTGTTTATGTAGCTATCTGTCAGAAATGTGCCTATTTCTTTTGTGTGTGAGGTTTACTTGAAATTTTGTCATTTATTATGTTCATAAATCTCTGACTGTAAATATTACTGTGATTATTTTACAAATTGAAAATTCAATAAAAACTTAAAAAAACAAACAGGCTTTTAAGGACAGCCTTAGGGAACATATTTACAGTATTGGTAAGAAAGATTTTAATAATGCACTGACTAAACACATTTCTGAATTTTCTGAGCATTATTTTTTAAATTTTGGTATAGAAACTTCATAACCTAGTCCACTGGGTGGCGCTGTGGACCTTTTGCTAGAGGTTTGTGAACTATTCTGGCAGATAAAAACAAATGCAGGGCTCAATCCTGGTTTAAATGACATTTCTGTTAATTCTGTTAACTTTAGGCCTAATGTGAGGTTTTATTAGCTGCACCTTTATTTTAAGTTATGTAATATTAATGTAATGTTTTTATTTAAATTTTTAACTTTATTTTTCCCCCTTCATGTGTCACATGATTAATGAGGTCATGTATTTAAAATGAGTTTGTGCGTTGGTTTGTTATTCTGAAGAAATTTCACACTTGAAACGAAAGCGCTCAACTACATTATTTTAATCTTGACTTGGCTAGCATTTTTCTTGGATTGTCATACAGTGCCCCCCCCCCCCACTCACACACACACTTTGTATTTTTGGTAGTGTGCTCTGTTTACTAGAAGCTCTGAAATTGTTGCCAGCTTGGATCTGCCTTGGGGTGAATAAGTCAGACAGTTGAGACAGATGGAATCAGCAACATGAGATCTACTTTTAGCCTTTGCTCTGGGGAATTAAGGCAATATTGCACATGCTGGAGTTTAAAAAAATCAGGAATGCTTGAAGTCATTAACCTTTTTCTTTATTTCCCTCCACTCTAATAGACTCACACTCCTCGACCCATTCACGCCTTCTCTTAACAGATAGAACTGGGTCCACATGGAGAAATATCAGCCCCAACCCAAGGACAGAACTACTGGCCCAAACATAGTCAGGGTTTGAGTCATATGAGCCATCCATTCCGTCTAAGAGGCATACCAGAGTCTCTCTGACTCTGTACCATGGCCTGGTCCATCCCCTCACAGGGCAAGACCACTAAAGCTCATTTATTGCCCAGAATGGGATCACTAGCCTTATTTCCCCATTTTAGAGAGAATGGGAGAGGGCCAGTTTGTAAGTCAGGTGGACCTCTCTAACTCCCTGTCCTCGCAGTGGCAGTGTAAGCCTTGCTACAGCTGCATGCAGGCAGAGCATGTGGCAAATGGTACACTGCTTCCAGAATGAGCATGGCTAGACCATTCACTCAGGTGATAGTCCTGCAGCCTTGCCAGTGTGAGTGACTCAATCCCATCTTGCTCATGTGGTCCTTCTGACTCCCATATAGAAAGTCAAATACAGGCTGTCTAGGGTGTAGTCAGGGCTTTATTCCTCAGTGACAAAGGGCCAAGATTGGAAGCCATTACTTTATGTAACATCAAACACTTATGCTCACAGGGATCATAAAATGACTCAAATCTATTGATTCTATTGAGAGCAGTCTGAACCATTGCAGCACTGCTACAAAAGTTAAGTGCAATGACCAGAAGGCCACATTCCAATGTTTTACTTAAAAGCTTTATTAACAAAGGCTGTAACTGGTGAGGGGGTTAGTAAATTTGTAGCTCAGTTTGACTCTCTTAGCAGTTTGTCAACTGAAGTTTTGACTGGAACCTCAAATGGGTTTAATCATAATCTGTGCTAGATAAACTGCTGGGCTTAAGTATTGGGTTACTCAGTGAGTCCTGAAACAACTTAAGGGACCTTCATCAGAACCATACCTGTTAAGACTTGTTACAAGTAAAAAATATTCTTTAGATTTAACGGCCTTTTTTCATGCCCATAAGTATGGTATCCAAGTACAGTCAGTCCTATGCTGTTCTAAATGAAGTCTATAATAAAATAAATGGGGTCATATTTGTTATAACCTTTTCCAAACAAATGTATGTGTCACAACAAGCCACATTTGCTGACATAATGTAACATTTGTCTACCACATCTTCTCAAACACCTTAGTCAGGGTGCAGTGACTGCCTGTGTGGTAACACTGAAAGAAGGAAGTGATGAATAGTTTGAAGAGTTGTAGATTCACACAGGTTTACCTCTGAAGTGATTATTAAGTTAAAGATATAGGCTCAATGCATGAAATCATAAAGGTTGCATCACGAAGAAAGGGTTAAAAAAATAGAAAACAAGGATAATTTGGGTCCACAATTAATTGTAATTTTTTTATTTACCAGTCTTAGTTTCTTACCTAGTACTCCACATATCCACAGCACAAATATCACTGAAAGTGTGTATAAACAAAAATATCTGTCTGCACTTGCAAATGTGGTGATGCACTGGCAGTATTAAGCTAATGCCTCTTCCCCTACAGAAACCATTTAACTAATGCCAAACAACACAGAGGATATGAGAGGCACAAAACAAATGCATATGCACATTACATTTAGCTGATCTCTTCTTATGTGCATCTCTATGTGGGCCCGTTACCACCGTTTTTTTGAATGCATCATATTTTCTCATATTACATTTTGAACAGATATGAGCGGTATCCTGTGCTAATGGACAAAATACTGCACAGGAAAATGATTAGCATGTCAGACAGTGACATTTGATGAAGGAATACTTTGAATATATGTTGCTGTTTTGGAGTTGTGCTAGTCATCAGGTGCCAATTTTAGTGTAGGAAAGGATATTATCTAGAAAGAAAATGTGCAGACAACACGGAGTAAATAATTATGTTGATCTTGTGAGTATCTGCCTGTACTCAAATCTAACCATAAATTTGGGTTAATAATATAATATATAATATTATATAATATGATATAATATATCTTAAAAACTCAGTTTTCTTCACTCACCAGATCTTTAATACTGTGTGCACAACCTGAGCCAATCAGGAATTCTACCACTTCCAGTTTCCCATGCTCAGCAGCCAGGTGGAATGCTGTTTTGCCATTCTTTAACAGAAAGAAAGAGAAACATAAACTGCAATTAAATAAATCTCAAACTGTGACTTGTTAAAGTGCTTACATGCTGACATGATAACATTAATACAACACTACATTTTAGAAACATAGATAATTATGTGTTTATAACCATTTGCATTCACTAATTAAATTTACAAATGTGATGACAAATATTGTGTAAACTTTTCCAGGAACCTAACAAATCCAACCGTAAAAAAACAGGTGACTAAGTATAGATATTATCTATAATACAGAATATTACGATCTGGCTTCTAAAGATAATCAAGTTGATATACAGTGGATATAAAAAGTGTACACACCCCTGTTAAAATGCCAGGTTTTTGTGATATAAAAAATGAAATCATAATAAATTATTTCACAACTTTTCCAACTTTTAATGTGACCTATAACCTGTACAATTCAATTGAAAAACAAACAAATCTGTTAAGAGAAAAAATATAAAAAAAACGTAAAATAAGCTGGTTGCATACATGTGCACACCCTTAAACTAATACTTTGTTGAAGCATCTTTTGATTTGATTACAACATTCAGTCCTCTTGGGTACACACCTGCCATCAATTAAAGAAACTCTGATTAACCCCGAAGTTCAGCTGTCCTAGTAGGATTTTCTTGACATTTACTCAGTTGCCTGCTACACCAAAAGCCATGGTTCACAGAAAGCTTACAAAGCATCAAAGGGATCTCATTGTTGAAAGGTATCAGTCAGGAGAAGGGTACAAAAAACATTTCCACAGCATTTGATATACCATAGAACACAGTGAAGACAGTCATCAAAAAGTGGAGAAAATATGGGACAACAGTGACGTTGCAAAGAAAGTATAGTTGTGTACAGTTACCATAAATGTAGATGTTCGAGTGTATTCACTGTTGCAGTCATCACACTTGGGTTATCCTGCCAGTGGTAGCCCTCAGGTGGCCCGGATACCAGAGGCTTAGTATTTCTGCGTCAGTTGCTGTTGCTTCAGGATTGACATCAGGTCGTCAGTGGTATAAAAACAGGCAGCCAATGCCATTACATCAGTTTTTCTTGCCCCAAATGTCTGGAGCCCCCAAACAGGGAGCTAAGTTATGGTGGAAAAACACCACCAGTAAAAAGTAAATACCAATAGCCCTGTAAGAAGTGAGGAAGAGAGACAGAGAGAGACAGACAAGGGGGCTGGAGGGTGGGAAACCTGGACTGCAACAGTGAATACACTAGAACATCTACATTTATGGTAAGTGTACACAACTGTTCTACATTCTTCGTGTTTCACTGTTGCAGTCATCACACTTGGGTTGATTCCCAAACCTGAAGAATAGGTGGAGGCAGTCAAGAAGAGTTGGGGCTGGCTAGTATGCCCTGCAGGACTGCAGTTGCAAAGCCCGCCCTGGATTTAGAAAAGATAGGCAGGTGGTAATGCTTGGTGAAGGTAAGAACAGAGCTCCAAGTTGCAGCTTCAAGAATGTCCCTAGTAGGGACTCCTCTGAGAAAGGCTGTAGAGGTTGAAGTTGCCCTAGTGGAATGTGTTCTGACCCCCAGAGGGGGTGGTTTCCCATGGTGTTTGTAACAGAAATGGATGCAGTGTGCTAACCATTTGGAGATGGTTTGTTTTGATATGGCCTTGCCCTCTGCCACTGTTGCAAAGCTGACTAGTAACTGGTCAGATTTCCTAAAGGGCTTAGTCCTATCAAGGTAAATCTGAGCTGTCTGTGCACATCTAAAGAGTGCAGCACATCTAAAGAGTGCAGAATCCTTTCCCCCTCATTTTGAGGATTAGGGAAAAAGGTGGGCAAATGGATAGATTGGTTGAGAGCCACACTGGACACCACTTTACGCATGAAAGTAGGGTTAGTCATGAGGGAGACCCTGTCAGCATGAAAAATGATGAAGGGTTCCACAGCCATAAGTGCCTGTAGCTCAGACACTCTTCTAGCTAAAGTGATGGCCAGAAGCAAGGCTGTTTTTCAAGAGAGGAATTTTAACTCTGCTGATGCTGCAGGCTCAAAGAGTGGGGGAGGGGGGAGCGTGAGCTTTTCCAACACAAAGTTAAGGTCCCAAGCAGGAGTAGGGGCTCTTCTTGGTGGCCTTAAGTTGTCAGCCCCTCTCAGGAACTGCTTGATGAGAGGGTGTGAGAAGAGAGGTGGCTCAGTGCTGTAATGAGCAGAGATGACAGAGGCATGGTTCTTAATGGAAGAGAAGGACAGGCCTCTGTGGAGTAGGTCTGCTAGGTAATCCAGGATGAGAGGTAAGGAAGGCTGTGCTGGATCCACTCCTTTAGTCTGGATCCAGGAACAATACCTTTTCCACTTGTCAGCATAGGATTTTCTAGTACTGGGTCATCTGGCTTCACATATGACATCCAGTACCTGCTTGTTTAGGCTGGCCACTGGAGGAGAAGTCAAGGAATAAGCCAGGCTGCAAGGTTCAGGGTTTGCAACTGCGGATGCAAGAACTGTCCCTCTTGCTGAGTCAGGAGGGTTGGGGTCTGGGGAAGGTGCCAAGGAGGCAATGGTGACAGACTGTGCAGTAGTGGGTACCAGTGTTGGCGTGGCCAGTCTGGGGCAATCATGATTGCCTTTGGTCTTTCTTCCCTTATCTTGAGTAATACTCTTATAAGAAGAGGTAGAGGGGGAAATGCATAGATTGAGAGGTTTGCCCACTGGAAGGATAGGGCATCCACTTTCCAGGCCTTGCTGTGAGGTTCCCTGATGCAGAATTTGCTGAGCTGGTGGTTGTAGGGGGAGGCAAATAGGTCTACCTTTGGGGTACCCCATTTCAGAGTCACAAGGCTGAAGGTGTTGTGGTTAAATTACCACTTGTGTGGGTCTAGGAGATTTCTGCTTAATTTGTCTGCCACAGAGTTTTGGTTGTCTGGCAGGAACTGAGCTTGCAGGTGAATATGCATGGCTTGAGGCCGTGTTCCAGAGGGTCATGGCTAGCCTGCAAAGTGGGTAAGTGTGGGTTCCCCCTGCTTGTTGATGTACCACATCACTGTGGTGTTGTCAGTTTTGATTAGTAGAGGCCCTGGAGAGAGTAGGGATCTGAAAGCTATCACAGCGTGCTGAACAGCTAGCATCTCTTTTTGGTTGATATGCAGATGAATTTGCTTTGGGCTCCAGTGGCCCTGAATGCACCTGCCATCCAGATGTGCACCCCAGGCATAGTCTGATGCATCTGTGGTTAGGGTCTGGGCGGCATGGGGTTATGTAAAGGGAAGCCCCTTGTTGTGGCTGCATGCTGTTGCCCACCAAAGGAACTCTTTCCATAGACAGGGTATCATAGGTATTATAGTTTCCAGGTCCTGAGAATGTTGGCACCAAAGACTGTTTAAGTACCACTGAAGTTTCCTCATATGCAATCTGGCATATGGAATTAGCAGAATGCAGGAGGCCATGAACCCTAGAGCTTGCGGATAACTGGGTTCTGGTGGCCATTTGAGAGAGGTAGCCTGTCAGATAGGCTTGTTTTTCTGGAGTAAGTAATGCCATCTGGGATGCTTTGTCCAAGCTTGCTCCCAGGAATACAATTTTCTGGCTGGGGACTAGTTTGGGGGAAGTTAGAAGGTCCTTTACAAATGTCACGTGCTGCAACAGCTTTTCCTGACGGTCTGCTTGAATCAGACAATCGTTCAAGTAGGGGTAAATCTGAATATTTCTCTGTCTGCAATAGGCAATGGCTGGAGCCAGGCATTTTATGAAAACTCTGGGAGCAGTGGATAAGCCAAAGGGAAGTGCAGAGAACTGATAATGCATAGATCCTGTCCTGAAACAGATATTTCCTGCAGGAGTCCCTGATTGGGATGTGCAGATAGGCCTCCTATAGGTCTAGGATGGCTAACCAGGCATCTTTGGACGGCATAGGGAGAAGCTGCTCTAGGGTGAGCACTTTGAATGTTGGTACCACCAGGAAGGTGTTTAGAATGGACAAATCTAGGATTGGGCGCCAGGAGCCCTCTTTTCTGGGTACCAGGAAAAGTCTGGAATAAAAACGTTGGCCTATCTGTTCTGCAGGAAAAGGCTGAATTGCCCTTATGGAGAGTAGGGACTGAACTTGGTTTTGTGCCCCTGCCCACTGGTTTGGAGGAAGGTCTGGGAACCCTTTTGGGGTTGGCAGCATGTGGAAACAAAACCTGTACCCTTGGGATACTATGTTGAGGACCCATCAATCATTGGTGATGGAGGTCCAGTTTTTTGCATGGTGGTCACGTTTTCCTCCTAGGGGCAATAGCAATTGGGCAGAGGTGAGGGGAGGAGTTGAGAAGTCATTGTGAATTCTTTCCATAAGGGGGTGGCTTAGCACTCCCTGTTTTAGAAGTGGAGGTACTCTATTGCTTAGTTCTCTGCATACCTGAGACTGCAGGCTGGGGAGTCTGTTTCCCCTTGGTCTAGTTTGAGGTGGCCTTGAGGGGGCTGGAAAGGACCAATGTTTTGAGGAGCAATGCCTACTGAATCTTGGAGGTTGCACTTGCAAAAAATCTTTGACTGTCTGCATAGACTTAGCCTTTTCTTCCATCTTTTTTTAAAACCTCTTCTGCTTTGGTGCCAAACAGATTGTCCTTTTTCAGAGGTGAGTCCAATAATTTTGATTTGACATGGTCTGACAAGGTCTGCTCCTTAAGCCAGGCATGCCTTCTAAGTACAGAACCTGTGACTGCTGCCCTGCAAGATGCTTCTAGGGCGCCAACCCACAATGCAGGGTATGCTTGCTGACTTGTCTTACAGAATGCATAAGCTCCTGTAATTCTTTATTTTCTGCACAGTCAGGGAAGGTAGATAATTTTTGCTTAATAAGATCCATAGTATGTTGCTTGTATTTCAGCATGTGGAACTGACAACTTAATGTTCTAATGGCAAGAGTTGCAGAGGTGTATACGTTTTTACCCCATCTGTCTAAAGCTTGGGAATCCCTGTCCAAGGGGGTGGGATTCTTAGCTGCAGTTGCTTTTATTCCTTTAGGTCCTTGGGAGATGACCTCTGGGTCAGCAGTAGGACTTTTGAAAAGAAATTTGTGTGAGTCAGGGACTCTGTAGTACCTGTCAGGTTTCCTGGGAGCAGGGGGTAAAGTGTCAGGAGTTAGACTGGATTCCATAAAGATATCATCCACAGCATCCAGAACAGGAGGTTTAGCTAAGGGTCTGTGCTGTGGTAAATCTAAAAATTCCCTGAGTCTCTTTTTGGACCAAGGATAATCCTGGCATTCCCAATGGAAATGCTCACTCAAAATATGTAGGGTTTCACTAAAAGAAAAATTATCTGGAAGGGAGGCAGAAGGAATGGATTCCTCTGCATCTGAATCTTCATAGGCAGATAAGGCCATGTCCTCATAATCAGAAACCTCAGAGTCGTCGGACTCTTGGTCAGATAAAGCTGCTGGGGACAAGTTTCTTTTTCTTTTAGCAGGGGAAGGCTAGCTTCCCCTAATCCGCATGATAAGGTCTTCCACCATTTTAAGCATCTGTCACTGTGGCAAGGAAGCAGGTGCTTGATTTATGGTCCTCAGTATTTTAGGCGTAGCTCGTACTCTTGGCCTAAGAAACTCGGTAGTTTTAGAAAGTTGTCGGTTTGTGCTGAATATCGGTAGTGCGAAGAACTTCCTCTGAAATCAGTGCACAATGGCTCCGGACCCATCCAAGGTAGAGACATCTGCAGGTTCTGTATTCAAAGAAGAGTCTCGTGGCATACCGGACTCCAAACGGGTCTCGATAGCAGCCTGTGAATCCAGCGAAGCGGGCATCAGGGGCTGCCAAAGTGCCTCACTGAGTACCGGCGAACTGGTGACTAGCTTAACGGAAGCGTTGTTGGCAGTTTTGGACCTGTATGGTTTGTGTCTGTCTTTATCCTTACATTTTTTCAGAAGATCGGTAGTTGGATAGCTTACTGAAGCCATTTCGGAATATGGAGATCGAGAACGAAAGTATTTAGCTACAATAAGGGCCCCGATTATGAATAGTTTGGGCGTTGAACAAAGCACAAAACCAGCAGCAAGGTACGTCGTGGTCTGGGCCTAAACAGGTGACACAGTAAAAATGGAAATCTCGGTGTGGTATTTGCTTTCCATAGGTGAGACAATTGTTAACCTTTTCTGACATCAGTTAGAGCAAGAAAAAAGGATCCCCAAAGGGGTACTGAAAACTCAGGTAACAGCCAACCGGCACTCATGCGAACTGCTTCTGCTACTGGCTCTTTGGCAAGAAAGACTGATGTAATAGCATCGGCAGCCTGCTTTTATACCAGTGATGACCTGACGTCAGTCCTGAAGTGACAGCAACTGACACAGAAATACTAAGCCTCTGGTATTCAGGTCAACTGAGGGCTACCCCTGGCAGGATAACCCAAGTGTGATGACTGCAACAGTGAAACATGAACATCTGGACGTTCCTCCAAAACTGATGAAAAGACAAGACAAAAACTGGTCAGGGAGGCTGCCAAGAGACCTACAGAAACATTAAACGAACTAGAGGAATTTCTGACAAGTACTGTTTGTGTACTACATGTGACAAAAATCACCCATATTCTCCATATGTCTGTATGATCGGGTAAGGTTGCAAGATGGAAGCCTTATCTTACACAGAAAAACATCCAGTCCGGGCTAAAATTTGCAAAACAATACATCAAGTCTCCCAAAAGCATTTGGGAACATGTGTTATGCTCTGATGAGACCAAGGTTGAACTTTTTGGCCACAATTTCAAAAGGCACATTTGGAGCAAAAACAACACTTCGCATCACCAAAAGAACACCATCACAACAGTGAAGCATGGTGGTGGCAGTATCATGCTTTAGGGTTGCTTTTCTTCAGCTGGAACTGGGGCTTTAGTCAAAGTGGAGGGAATTATGAACAGTTCCAAATATCAATCACTTTTGCCCCAAAACCTTCAGGCATCTGCTAGAAAGCTGAAGATGAAGAGGAATTTCACCTTTCAATACAATGTCCCCAAGCATACATCCAAATCAACAAAAGAATGGCTTCACCAGAAGAAAAAAATAAGTTATGTACTCACCATAATGTTCCATGTGAGTTGTTCATCTCGCCTTCATTCTTACAGATGGGAGTCGACCTACTACAAAGCTTGAGGTCTTCAGACAGCTCGAGGCCAAGTCCCTGTCCCATGATGCACCTTGAGTTACCTCAGATCTTGTTTGCCGCGTCTAACAATACCATGTGCCATTCTATCACTCCTTAGGAAAAAACCCATAGAAATACTGAGCAACCATGATAAAACTAGTATCTCGGTCCTCGAAAAAACCTTGGAGGGGGTAGGAGGATGGGAAGTAAGAATGAAGGCAAGATGAACAACTCACATGGAACGTTATGATGAGTACATAACTTCTTTATGTGAAGATGTTCTATCTCGTCGTTCATTCTTACAGATGGGTAGCATCTCAAGCACCATCTTTCTCAGGTGGCTCATGGGAGTATGTTTTTCAGGACAGTAGAAACAAAGGAGGCCCTGTCCCTGGAGGCCTTATCAACTTTGTAATGAGTGATAAAGGTATGAGGTCTTGACCAAGTTGCTGCTGCACAAATGTTGTCTATAGGATGCCTAGCAGAAAAAGCAGAGAATGTGGACTCTGCTCTAGTAGAATGAGCCTTAATTTTGTGTTGTAAAGGTAAACTGGCAGCTGAATAAGTGAAGGTGATGCAATCAGATAACCATTTAGATAGTGTTGTTTTTGCCACTGGCATACCTTTCCTAGAATCTGAAAAGGAAACAAAAAGTTATTCTGATTTTCTGAACTCTTTGGTTCTATCCAGGTAAAATCTGAGCTGTCTATGAACATCAAGCTTGTGCAACATATACTCTAAGTTGTTGATGTGCTTGGGGTAAAACACTGGTAACGCTATGATTTGGTTAAGGTTAGCTTCAGTACAAACTTTAGGTAAAAATTAAGGATTTGTTCACTGGAACACACTGTCAGCATGAAAAATCAAATATGGAGGCTTTATGGACAAGGCCTGTAGTTCTGATACTCTACGGGCAGATGTGATGGCTACTAAAAAGATAGTCTTCCAAGACAAAAATTTCAAATCACATGAGGAAGCTGGTATGAAAGGTAGGAGAATAATGTGTGAAAGCATAAAATTTAGGTTCCATGGGATATAAGGGGATTTCACTGGTGGTCTGAGGTGGAAGGTCCCTTTGAGAAAGGCTTTGGGTAGATTGTGTGACATTATGTTCAATCCTTCACAGCCAAGGTGAAAATTAGAGATGGTGGCAAGTTGTACCCGAACTGTAGCTGCCGCAGCTCCTTTATTGAAAAGCGTAATCAAAAATTCTAATATAGAGGAAATGAGTCTTGGTAGGGATCAATGTTATTCTGAGAAGCCCATATAGAAAATCTCCTCCATTTGCTAAGGTATAACTTCCTTGTAGAGGATTTATGAGAACATATTAAAATATGCTGTGTTTCGTTTTAGAGGTTATGAAACCTGGCTGTGTTGGGGAATTGGAGCAGCCAAGCTGTCAATTTTAGGGACTGAAGAGAGGGATGAAGAGCCCCCGACGAATGTGTCAGAAGTTCTGGAACTTGGTCCAGAATCCAAGGCTCTTCCAACAGATGAAGTCGAAGGAAGGGGAACCAAATATGACAAGGCCAATGAGGGACTATCAGAATGATGGTCCTTCCCAGGGCCTTTGCTTTCTGTAATACTTTGGGTATCAAGGGAATTGGTGGGAATGCATAGAGGAGACCCAGAGGCCAATCGTGTACGAGTGCGTCCCTTGGGGAATCTCCCAGAGGGGGAAATCAAGTCAAAGTAGCTTCTGCCTTTTGTGTTCATGTGGGAAGCAAAAAGGTCACAGCAAGGCTGGCCCCACCTGCAGAATATTCTCTCCGCTATCTCTTTTTTGAGGGACCACTCGTGAGACAACAAAATTGCCCTGCTCAATTTGTCTGCAATCACGTTGGATTTCCCCGGAATGTGCGTTGCTATCAGAAAGTGCTGGGTGGATGTAGCCTACTGCTATAC
This sequence comes from Protopterus annectens, assembly GCF_019279795.1. Classification (NCBI taxonomy): domain Eukaryota; kingdom Metazoa; phylum Chordata; order Ceratodontiformes; family Protopteridae; genus Protopterus; species Protopterus annectens. The sequence goes on from NC_056740.1 coordinate 223,628,440, forward strand.
TCTTAGGGCCTCACGACAAAGGGGATAGGACCTGGTTCCTCCTTGTGTTGTCAGTCTGAATCGCAACTGTCCCCAGAGGGAGAGAGTCCTGAAAGTACTGCAACATCAAAAGTACCGCTCTCATCTCCAGGACATTGATATGCAGATGTGTCTCTTGGTTCAGTCCATGTGCCTTGGGCTGTTCTTCCCTGAAAATGCCCCCCCCCCTATCAGGTAAGTGTCCGTGGTCACTGTGGCCGCTGGTGAGGACCGGATAAAAGGACGGCCTATTATTACTTGAATAGAGGTCAGCCACCACTGAAGATCCTTTTTGCATGTGTTTGTTACAATTATGAGATGAGACACTGGGAGCTCTTGATAAGACCATTGAGTGAATAGCAGCCATTGTAGAATCCGCATGTGCATATGACCCAATGGTATTGCTATTATTGCAGCTGCCATCATGCCTAACAACTTTAGTACTTCTGATGCTGGAGCCTTGTCTCTGGATATGATGTTCTGGACTTGCTGACGCAGTAGTAAAACTTTTTCTGCTGGAAGTTTTAAATTGGCGGTGGTGGTGTCCAAATCTGTTTCGATAAAATGATATATTACGATGGCGACAAGGCAGATTTTTCTGAATTTATGGTAATGCACAGATGATTGCAAAGAGTAAGAGTGGTGTCCCTGGCTTGAATTAGCTGATGCCTGGTGGTGATGGTGAGGTTAGGGAATCCTAAATGCCTCAGGTGAACCGTGACCCACTGCCATACATTTGGTGAACACTCTAGGGGCTGTAGTGAGACCAAAGTGCAGGGCTCGAAACTGGTAATGATTGGCTCCCAGCCGGAAGAGCAGATGATCCCTGGATGGTCTGGCCATTTTTACATGATAGTACGCATCCTGTAGCTCTATCAAGCACATCCAATTGTCTTTCCCTAAGAAGGGAAGTATCGACTGAAGCATGATCATCCAGAGCTTCTCTTTCTTGACATATCTGTTTAGTCTGCTGAGGTCCAAAATAGGTCTCCAGTCCCCTTGTCTTCTTTGGAACAAAAAAGAATCTTGAGTAAGATCCGGATCCTGTCTGGTCTGCTGGGACTGGTTGGCTGAGACTTTTTCTTAGCAACGTCTGGACCTCTACTGTTGCTTGTTCCCTGTAACTGAGTGGAACATCCGGGATTTTTGTCATCAATAGAGGGGGAATGGTGAAGGGAATGAAATATCCCCTGGAAACTATGCTTTGCACTCAGTTGTCGTCTGTTATTTTGAGCCAGGCGTCTGGATACAAAGATAAGTGATCCCCGACTGCCTCAAGAGCAGGACAGTCGGGCCTCCTTTCAAGAGCACTGGTAGAGCTTCCCAAAGAACTGGTTTCTGTCAGGACCCCCCCCCCCCCGCCGTGAGGGCGGTGTCTTCCATTATTGCCCCCTCCTCTGCCCCTGGAGGGGGGTTTGCCATGTGTGCCCAGAAAGGCTCCTTGGGCTTTTTGGAACCACATATTTCCTCCCTTTTGACCCTTAGGGTAGGGTCTAGTAGAGGTGGAAAAACAGACGCCGATGGCAGAATCTTTCCTTCCTACTCACACCTGGTCAAAGTTTCCTTAACTTTGGGCCCGAAAAGGGATGAGCCATCAAAAGCGGTGCTGACAAAGGATGACTTAAAGGGCTCCATGAAGGAACATAAGCACATCCAGGAGTGCCTCCTGAGAGCAGTTCCCGTACCCGCTGCCCTACTCGTTCCATCAGCTGCATATGAAATGAAATGCATGAACGAGTTTCACTATGGAATTGAGGGTACCAAGCTGGGAGGTGACTTTGTCTGAAGCTCCTGCAGCTACCATACCCTGAAGAGTATCTCCAAGCTCTTTTAGGAGGTCTCTTTGCATTCTTGTAAAATGTGTGAGATAGTTCAGTGAACACATGCAAAAGTCGCTGAACTGTACATGCACTTCCAGTATCTATCCATGATCCTAGAGTCTCTGTTAGGAGGATGGATAGAGAAAGAAGTTTCCAACATCTCCTTTTTGTTGGCTGCTGCCACCACCATGGCATCAACTCGCACTCCCTTAGTGAGAAAGGACTTATCCTGAGGGGCAGAAATAAATTTATTGGGCCTCCTAGAGACAGGCTCCATGGTGCTTGGAGACTCCCACGCCCTTCATGAGACCAGCTCCATGAGCTCATCAAGGGTGGAGACACCCAAGAAATGGTGGGTTGAAGGCCTACAGGAGAGCCGACTCATCTTCAGTAGGGTTGGTGGACTTCCAGCCACTCCACTGCTTAAGGATTTCTAATATCTCTGCAAATGAGATATCTTCAGAGGGGGCTGTGGGGATCCTTCTAATTCGTCTAAGTCAGTATCAGACGTGAGAGACTCCTGTGGGGAGTCTAGATGGTTCCTCCTGCAAATTCTCTTCCAGGGAACCTCATCAGTGGGAACTTCTGGTGAGGTCTTGGAAGAGCAGGGGCCACCCAGTGGGGCTTCCTGAGGCTCAGGATCTCTACACTTCAAAGGGATGTGTGAGGCAGAAGTGGACACAGGCGCTTTTGGGGAGGAGGTAGTTGGACCTGAAGTTGTAGATGTCTTGGGGGACATCTTTCTCTTCAAGGCTTCAAAGGCACCTCTGCTCCGGTGAGAAGGGACTGCTGAATCCGAGGAAACAACCGATCCCCTCGACACTGGAACAGTGGGCTCTGAACCAGAGGTAGGAGCCAAACTCATCTGAGCTGAGGCCCTGAGAGGCAAAGTCAGAACTGACAGGTCAGTCCGACTATCCTCCTCGGACCCAACCGGAGAGTGTCGGCTCCTAGACTCCTTGATAGTTGCCGAGGAAGTCCAAGTAAACGGAACCAATGGCACTGTAGCAGGCGTCAGCTCTGAAGGCTCAACAATCATCAGGTCCAACTCCTCTGGCTCTGAAGGACCGGTATGGCTTGGAGGAGAAAAAGAAGTTGATGGCATAACAGTCTCTGGCACCGAAACCACTTGGTTCGGCTCCGATAAAAATTTAGCAAATGCCGGTGCCTGTAGCAACTTCTGCACCACATGATCCACATCCAAATCGGACAGACTGATCGAGGACCAAGATGAATGTATGGAGGTCGGTACCGACTGGAGTATGGGAGACTTTAATATTTCGAAGACCAGTTCCAGGACTGGGGACCAGCTTCAAAAAGACAGGACACTCTGCTCCGAAGGCTGTGGAGCCGACATCAACGTTTTTTTAGATTTTGTCACATCAGTAGAAGAAGCCTTCGAAGACTTTGAAGACTTGGCAGACTGGCTAGATGTATCCTGCTCACTTAAAGCTTCCTGAAATGAAGATTTTAAAAGTCCTCTGTCTATGAGTTTTCTTTTTCTCTCATGTAAAACTCTGGAAGAAAAGGAATGGCAAATGGAGCAGCTGTCTTGCAAGTGCAAGGCTCCAAGATAATAAACACAATTAATGTGACTATCTATCACAGACATCTTTTGTCCACATTTTGGACACTTTTTAAAGCCAGACTTAGGATGCGTGTCTTTCTCCTGGTCAGCCATATTGAAATCTATAGTAACAGACTGTAGTCTCAAAGAGAATACACACACACACACACACACACACACACACACACACACACACACACACACACACACACACAACTTTAGTAAACTTAAGTTACAGTAATTAGCCCTAAACAACAAATGGGCTGTATAAAAATAAATGTGAAGTAACTATAACTATCCAAATGCACTCACACACACTATGTCTAAAGTTTAAAGAATCTTATTTAAACTACAAAGCTATATTTATATATATATATATATATATATATATATATATATATATATATGTGTGTGTGTGTGTGTGTGTGTATAAAACTATGCTAATATTTATAAAGGCACACCAAAGAAGGGAAGGGAATTTTAAAGGCCTATAAAAACGAAGGCCAAAAGGAGAAGAAATATCTAATATTAAGTTATCAAAGTTATAACTATGAAAACTATCGCTAACTATTATAAGAAATCTCAAATTTAACAAAGTTTTTAAAAAAAGCTATACTGGCCTGAGCTGTGGTAGGAAACCTCCGATCTATTGCAGCGGCAAACTAGATCTGAAGTAACTCAAGGTGCATCATGGGATAGGGACTTGGCCTCAAGCTGTCTGAAGACCTCAAGCTTTGTAGTAGGACAACTCGGAGCCGAGGATCAGCTATGAACCCATCTATAAGAATGAACGGTGAGAAGGAACAACTTCACATTTAAAGTTTTGGAATGGCCCGGCCAGAGCCCAGACCTAAATCCAATAGAAAATCTGTGGGGTGACCTGAAGAGGACTGAGTACAAGAGATGCCCTCACAATCGGACAGATTTGGAGTGCTTTTGCAAGGAAGAGTGGGCAAATATTGCCAAGTCAATATGTGCCATGCTGATAGCCTCCTACACAAGAAGACCAAATGCTGTAATTAAATCAAAAAGTGCTTCAACAAAGTATTAGTTTAAGGGTGTACACACTTATGTAACCATGTATGTTTTTTATTTTTTTTTCCCCCTAACAGATCTGTTTGTTTTTCAATTGAATTGTACAGGTTATAGGTCACATTAAAGGTGGGAAAAGTTTTGAAATGATTTATTGTGGTCTCATTTTTTATCACAAAAACCTGGCATTTTAACAGGGGTGTGTACACTTTTTATATCCACTGTATGGTCTACAGATTGATGCCAAGAAATTCATCTCAAGAGTGAAGCAAAGTGAAGTTCAGGAGATGAAGCTTAACATCCATTCTGAAAACATATAATAACATTATGGTCAGAGAAACTCAGTCATAACTCTTTATAGTACATGGAGTTAAATGACTACAAACCTGAACTCATGCCCAGCCACACAACAGAACCAACTGCACTACTAAGTTGCAGGGACCATTGTACCTCTTTTACAGACAGTCATCCCCTTTGCTCTGCACTAACTATGAATTTGCACATTTTCACAATTAAAACAAACAAAAACCTTAGATTGTGTGCACTGAGTAGAGAGTTTTAAAAACTAATATGATTTAAGTCAAACAGTAGGTTCCCAGTGCAGTTTCAACAACAGTCCGTGATGGAAAGAACTAGTTTTAATTTAGAACAAAAAATACAACAATATAGTCAAGTGCTTTCATCCATTAATAGTTGGGACTTCTTCAGAACCACTGGGTGAATAACCAAACTTGATTTAAATACAATTGTAACACATTTAAAAAAACATGCGACTTTCAATCAATTAGAAAGACCTATCAACTAAAAAGTTCCCGAAACCATAAGGGGTGTGAGCTCAAATACCTTCTATCGACTAAAGTCTCAACTTTAAATGTGGACAAAGTTGTTAAATAAATACATAAAAGGGTGTAGGAAAACATGTGTATAATTCATATACATTGCACCTTAAAAATAAAAAATATATAATCTTCTTCTTCGTTTGGCTTTTTCCGGTTAGGGGTCGCCACAGCGGATCGCCTGTCTGCTCATGATTACTGTACATCAGGACCCTGCCTGGAGAACGTTCTCCAGAAGGGTATTAATGTACAAGTAATGCCCAGTGAAAAATGAGTCCGCTGCTTCACTGCAACTTATCAAGCCACTGTGGAGCTCGGACTAAGAAAAATGAAATGACCGCCATTATTTTACACTCACTAAGCAGCGCTTCTGCTGTTTAGTGAGTGTAAAATGTCAAAAAATGATGGAAAAAGAAGGTGTGTGTGTGTGTGTGTGTGTGTGTGTGTGTAAGTGTATGCATACATGTCAGTGAAATTAAGAGTGAGCGAGCAGTTATTTTACACTTGCTAAGCAGCATTTTTGCTGTTTAGCGCGTGTAAAATAAAAAAATGAAAAAACAAATAAAGCATGTGTGACAGACTGTAGGCATGCATGAGAGTAAGAGCGAGCGAGTGTGTGAGTGTGTGTGTGTGTGTGTGTGTATGTATATATATATATATATATATATATATATATATATATATATATATATATGTTTCTGTCTGTATGAGTGAAAGCATGCATGAAAGCAGAGTGTGTGTGTGTGTGACAGAAAGAGACCTAGAGAGTGAGAGAGAAAGTGAGGTGTTAGTGAATGCATGTATGTAAGCAGGGGAGACTGCGTGTGACATAGATCGAGAGTGAGACTGAATGTGTGTATGAAAGCAGCTGGAAACTGTGAGAGACTGAGACCGATCTTGTGTGAGTGAATGTGTGCATGAGACAGACTGTGTGTGTGTGTGTGTGTGTGTGTGTGTGTGTGTGTGTGTGTGTGTGTGTGTGTGTGTGTGTGTGTGTGAGAGAGACAGAAAAAGAGAGAGAAAGAGTGACTGAGTGAAGTGCGAAAGTGAACCAACGATCTCCTTGTAGCATGTGTGAGAGAGAGTGAAGAGAGAATGATCTCTGGCAGTCCTTAGAGAATGGGCTCTCTGTAAAATTGTTGTGTTTTACTTACTTATTTATTTTTTAAGGACTATTTTATTTTTTTAATATGTTTTGGATGTAACATGCTTTCTCCAACACCATTAACACATACTACAGCAAACATGAAACATTAGGCGGAGGAACTATTCTACATCAAAAATATATTAAAAAAATAAAATAGAACTTAAAAAAAATACACGAGTAAGTAAAACACAACAATTTTACAGAAAGCTCATTCTCTAAGTGCAATAATGCCCTCCAGGGTGTGTGCTAATGTGTAATTAATGTCCTTCCAGGGGTGTAGATGCCCTCCATCAGTAGCTATTAGGAAAAGTTATCTTTCTAAAAAGGTATGAGGCAAAGCTACCTTTGGAACCATCTTTGTAAAAGGGTGACTGTCTAAACAGTATATACTGTTCACTGCTTGTGTACGAGTAAACTTAAAATAAGGTGAGATATTATACAGGTTCATCTCCCAAAGACTGCCCATACTCTGGAATAAGCTTCCCATTCATGTCAAGCAGAGCACCTTGCTGGTTCTCTTCAAGAGAAATCTTGACGAGTGGATGGGTAACAGAAAGTTCACTCCAGGGATCATTCCAGTTGCCCTACTGGATAGGGACACTGTGAACTAACACCGGGTGGCACGGTGCCTGGGCAATTTTTTTGGGTTAGGCTTGTAAAGGCTCCAGGGCCACTAGCCTAGTACACATCTATGAACCTATATACCTGAGAAATCCGTCTCTCATGTGTCCTTTATCTTTCCATAGAATGAAAATATCATCCAGGTGACACAAATAGATGTTCCACTGTTCTTTAAGTTGCATCTTAAAAACATATTTAGTTTTCCAGGACAACATCACCAAATTTGCAAATACAGGGGCACAACTCGTCCTTATAGCTACTCCCTTGACCTGCCTAAAATATTCACCTTCAAAAGTTATAAAATTATTACTTAAAATCGTTTCCCTTACTTCCATACTAAAATTAACTAATGTGCTCTTTAAACTAGTTAGTTCTGTGATGGCTGTGTGGAATAAGATTAAAATTCCTGGTGGCGTATAGATGCAAAAAGGCAAACAACATCCATGGTGGAAAAACAGCATGTCTCACTGTACCATTCCTGTCTGATCTTGGACAAAAAATCTGAAGAACCTTTTAATAAACTAAGGAAAGCATACCTGTAGAAGCCAAAAGGGAGCAATGAGGATCACAGCAAGCCTTGCTCCACACTGCTTTCTGCAGAAACTTTGGGATGAGAGGAGTGGGCAGATAAGCATAAAGGAGATGGTGGGTCACGTGTGGATCAGAGCATCTGTCCTGGGGGATTAGGGCAAAGTGCCTGCTGCAAATGGGTTTGCCAGGGAAGCCAACAAGTTGCAGCACAGTCAGATCCAGCAGCTGAAAATCTTTTCCGCCACAACCAGATTGAGGGACAACTCATAAGGAAGGAGGATAGACCCGCTCAATTTGATTGCCAGAACAGTGGATCTCCCTGATATGTATGTTTCATCAGAAAGTGGTGAGAACTGGGGAGGGAGTTCTGAAAGATCTGGAGTGCTAGGAGAACTGACCTCATCTCCAAGACACTGATGTAAAGTCTGGCCTCTGAAAGTGATCATATGCCTTGGACAGTTTTTCCCAAAAAATGCTCCTCACCCCAGGTGAGAATTATCAGTGGTCCCTGGGGCCTGTGGAAAATGTGAAACAAAAGATTGAGCTTGAGATGCAATAGGAGTCTAGCCATCACTGAACATGAGTTCTGCAACATTTCGTGAGGGACACTGGAAAATTCATGGGTTGACATCTCATTGACCACTGACGTGTGAGTTTCCACTGTAGCACCCTCATGTAAAATCTGGCCAGAGGGACTAAGGTAATCTCAGCTGCACTGAAAGTACAGTTTTGTACCTACCATAAATGTAGATGTTCAAGTGCTAATACAGCTGCAGTTATAACAGATGGGTTTTCCTGCCGTCAGGCGGGTCCTCAGTCGGCCGAATTCCAAAGTCTAGGTCCGGCGTCAGTTGTTGTCGCTTCCTCCCTGACGTCGGTGCGACAAGGGTATAAAAGATCCAGCTGACGCCATTTTCTTCAGTTTTTCTTGCCCCAGAGGTCAGGTGCCCCCAGTAGGAAGGCAATACATAAAATTATGTAATATTGCAATGCAATATAATCAAAAAACAGTAGTTGTAAGCAAATACACCATAAAAGAATACCCCAATCAGATTGTATGAGGAAGTGTTAGCCGTTAGGCCTGTCCCAAGAGGGGAAGGAGGGAGGGAAACCTGGACTGCAGCTGTATTAGCACTCGAACATCTACATTTATGGTAGGTACAAAACTGTACTATGTTCATCGTGCATACAGCTGCAGTCATAACAGATGGGTAGAATCCCAAAGCTAAAAAAGGGGTGGTAGGCACTAGGTGGAACTAGGAGGAGCCAGGATGCCCTGCAAGACTGCAATGGCAAAGCCTGCTCTAAATTTGGAGTATAATGGTAGGTGATAGTGCTTGGAGAAGGTATGTACGGAACTCCAAGTGGCTGCTTCCAAAATATCTTTGGTAGGAATCCCCCTGAGGAAAGCTGCAGAGGTAGCTGTGGCCCTTGTGGAGTGAGATCCGATGCCTGCAGGTACAGATTTACCATGAAAAGAGTAACAAAAGCATATGCAGTGTGCTATCCACTTTGAGATTGTCTGTTTGGAAATAGGCTTCCCTTGAGCTCCTGCAGCATAGGACACAAAGAGTTGCTCTGATTTTCTGAAAGGCTTTGTTCTGTCCAAATAATAACGCAGCTGTCTGTGAATGTCCAAGGAATGTAGTAGTCTTTCCCCTTTGTTTTGAGGATTAGGGTAAAAGGTAGGTAAGTGGATAGCCTGATTCAAGGCTACCCTGGATACTACCTTTGGCATAAAGGACGGATTGGTTCATAAGGTAACTCTGTCCTGATGGAAAATGATGAAAGGCTGCACAGCTATGAGGGCTTGTAGTTCCGAAACCCTGCGAGCTGAAGTGATTTCCAGGAGGAAGGCTGTTTTCCAAGATAAGTATTGCAGTTCTGTTGAAGTAGCTGGCTCAAAAGGAGGCAAGGTCAGTTTTTCTAGTATGAAATTGAGGTCCCAAGCAGGTACTGGTTGTTTCCTTGGGGGTTTTATATTCTTAGCCCCTCTGAGGAACTGTCTTAAGAGGGGATGAGAGAATAAAGGAGGATCAGTGTTGTATTCTGCAGAAATGGCTGAGGCATGGATTTTGATGGAGGAGAATGAAAGTCCATTGCTTAGCATCTCAGCTAGGTACTGTAATATTTGGGGTAAATTCAGTATTCCAGGATTCTGACCCTTTTTCTCATTCCAGGCACAAAACCGTTTCCATTTTGCAGAGTAGGCTTTTCTTGTAGAATGTCTTCTGGCCTCCAAAATGACATCCTGCACCTCCTTGGAGAGTAGGGCCTGTTGTGAATTTAAGGAATCTTCCATGCGGCTAGATTGAGTGTTTTCAGCTGGCTGTGAAGAGTTTTGAAGTTGTGCTGAGTCAGTAGAAGAGGCATTAGAGGCAGGATCCATGGTGGGGAATGCGTCAAGCTTTTCATGAGTGGGTACCAGTGTTGTCTTGGCCAGTCTGGAGCAATGAGAATCATCTTTGGTCTGTCTGCTCTGGTTTTTAATAGAATTTTGGGCAGCAGATGGAGTGGTGGAAAGGCATAAACTGTCATTGTTGCCCAACTGAAGGAGAGTGCGTCCACTTTCCAGGCCTGTGGATGAAAGGTCCTTGAGCAGAATTTTGCCAATTGGTGATTTCTGTGGGAGGCAAAGAGATCTATGTCTGGCCTTCCCCATGCTTGAGTGATCTTTGTGAAAACTTGAGGATGCAACTTCCATTCGTGTGGATCTGTCATATTTCTGCTTAGGCTGTCTGCCAGTGTGTTTTCCCTGCCTGGCAGGTACTGTGCTTGAAGCTCGATTTGTAATTCCAGAGCCATGTTCCAAAGAGACATGGCTTGCCTGCATAGGGGGTATGAATGGGTACCTCCCTGTTTGTTTATGTACCACATTACTGTGGTGTTGTCCGTCCTTATCAATAGCTGGCCTGGATGCAGTAGGTCTTTGAAAGCTATAATAGCATTTATTACTACTAGCATTTCCTTCTGATTGATGTGTAGGTGCTTTTCTTTTTGGGACCATTTGCCCTGAATGCACCGATCTGTCATGTGCGCCCCCCCCAGGCGAAGTCCGAGGCATCTGTTGTGATGATTTGATTTGCTTGAGGCTTGCAGAATGGGAGACCTGTGTTTCTTTGGCATGCTTGAGCCCACCACAGAAATTCCTTTTGAAGACATGGAATTAGTGGTATTATTGTTTCCAAACTGTGGCGACCATAGGTTTTTTAGGTACCACTGAAGTTTCCTCATATGCAGCCTTGCACATGGGATCAGTAGGATGCAAGATGCCATGAATCCCAGAGCCTGCAGGATTTTCCTTGCAGTCAGCCTGGTGATAGTTGCCAGTTTTCTGAAGTATTGAGTTAGTTGCCCTTGTTTCTCTGGCGTGAGGTACGCCATCTGGGTGTTTGTATCCAAGCTGGCACCCAGGAAAATTATTGTTTGAGAGGGTATTAGCCTTGATTTATTTTTGTTGACTGTGTATCCCAGAGAATTCAACAACATTATTACAAACACCAGATGTTTCATAAGTATGTGCTTGCTGTCCGCTTGGATCAGACAGTCATCCAGATATGGGTATATTTGTATCCCTTGAAGTCTGCAGTAGGCGATTACTGATGCCAGGCATTTCGTGAACACTCTGGGTGCAGTAGATAAGCCAAAGGGCAATGCAGAGAATTGATAATGGGTTGAACCTGCAAGAAATCTGAGGTATCTTTTGCAATCTTGTCTGATTGGGACATGCAGGTATGCCTCCTTGAGGTCCAATGTTACCAGCCAAGACTCCTAGCCCAGCATGGGAAGAAGCTGCTGTAATGTGAGCATCTTGAATTTTGGCACAAGTAAAAATGTATTTAGGATGGATAGGTCCAAAATAGGTCTCCAATCTTTTCCCTTCCTTGGTACCAGGAATAGTCGGGAATAAAAACCTTGACCCTGTTCTTGTACAGGTACCTCTTGAATAGCTTTCATGTCCATGACATCTGAAATTTGTTTTTGTGCCTCTGCCCTTTGATTGTGTGGCAGGTTTGGCATGCCTCTCATTTTTGGAAGGGTGTGAAAGTGAAATCTGTAGCCTCTGTCTATAATGTTCAGGATCCATTTGTCTTTTGTGACAATATGCCAATTTTTCGAAAATAATGCCAGTTTTCCGCCTAAAGGTGTTGCCATTTGAGCCCTGCTTGGCATGCAGAGGGGAAAGTCATTGGTTCTGCTTTCTGAATGGCTGTGAACTATCCTCACCACCTCTTTGAGTGGGTGCTTGCCATTGTCTGCCTCTAAATGATCCTTGAGATTGCCCTCTGCTCCTCGGGCGCCTGTATCTACCTCTTTGGGGTCTGTCCGTGGCTGGAAAGGACCAATTTTTGGAAGGCCAATTTCTACTGAAACGTGGAGGTTGTACCTGTAGGAAATCTTTTACTGTTTGCATTGATTTTGCCTTTTCCTCCATTTTCTTTAATACCTCCTCAGCTTTAACACCAAATAATACATCTTTTTGCAGAGGAGCATCTAGTAATTTAGCTTTGACATGATCTGGTAAGGTCTGCTCTTTGAGCCAGGCATGTCTATGTATGACTGATCCTGTAACAGCAGCTCTACATGAGGCCTCTAAAGCATCAAAACCACATTGCAAGGTATGCTTACCCACTTGTTCTGCACTATGTATCAAATCCTGCAACTCCTTCAAGTCTGGTTGTTCAGGTTGTGACATTTTGTTTCTCAACTGTGATAACAGAAATTGTTGGTACTTTAACATATGGAACTGACAGATTAATGCCCTCATGGTTAAGGTGGCCGAGGTGTAAACCTTTTTCCCCCACCTCTCTAAAGCTCTGGAATCTCTCTCTGAAGGTAATGGATTTTTAGCAGTGGAGGCCTTAATTCCCTTGGGACCCTGTGATATAGTTTCTGGGTCAGCTGCATGGCTTTTGTATAGGAATTGGTGTGAGTCAGGAACCCGGTAATATCTGTCAGGCTTGACTGGAGCTGGAGGTAAAGAATCTGGGTTAAGGCAGGCCTCCGAATACACGTCATCTAGAATGTCTAAGACAGGAGGTATAGCCAGAGGCCTGTGCTGAGGGAGCAGGAGGAAATCCCTAAGCCTTTTCTTGGAGTCTGAGTACTCTTGGCCTTCCCAGAGGAGGTGTTCCCTCAAGGTATGTAAGGTTTCCCCAAAAGAGTAATCCTCAGAAGGGGAGACAGAGGGAATGGACTCCTCTGCATCAGAATCTTCAAAAGAGGAGTAAGAATGTTCCTGGTCTTCAGAATGTTCTGAAATAATGGAGGCCTGGTCCGAGGAGGGGGATTCGTCCTCCACTCTGGGTCTTTTATCCAGGGGGGGGGTTGAGAACCCCTAATAAGAGTAATCAAATCCTCAGCCATTTTGAGCATCTGCTTTTTAGGCATGGGGCCTTGAGAAGGGCCCTGAGGAGCCTGTCTTTTAGTATGCATGGCTTATTTAGACTTAGTGAAAGCCTTGATGGAAAAAGAAGAGGAAGGCCTGAAGACACCTTGAAAGGTGGCAGGTCTATCTAAACTCTGAGTTTCACCACCAATAGTGGCTTCAGTATCTGTAGTTGGTGTGTGGGCTGAAGAGCCTGCGACCTCGGGCACAGAAGACACCGCCAATGAAGTGTCGTCGGTAGTCAGGGGCTGCATAGGTGCCTCACTGAGAACCGGACCACCTGTAGTCGGCTTTGGCGTGGTGTCGGTGGAAGTCGCGGACCTCGAATATCGGTCCTTATCTTTGTGTCTTTTACTCAAAACTGGAGTCGGAGTATCCGACGACATAATGTAATTAAATTTTTTGCCAAAATAGTGTTGGGCGAACTCCGCCCGACGCTTAATAGTGCGTCTGTTGAATGTAGCACAAAAACGACAGGCCGAGACGTCGTGGTCTGGGCCTAGGCAAGGAATGCAGAGGGAATGGAAATCCTTATGCGGTATTTGCTTCCCACAAGAAATGCAATTATTAACTTTGTTTGACATCGGTCTAAGGCAAGAAAAGTTTCCCCAACGGGGTACTTAGCTTTCAAGAAGACTTTGGTAGAAAAATATTCGTAATCTCAGGAGCTGGCCGACCGGCACTTGCGAACTGCTTCTGCTTCGGGCACCGCGTGGCAAGAAAGACTGAAGAAAATGGCGTCGGCTGGATCTTTTTATACCCTTGTCGCACTGACGTCAGGGAGGAAGTGACGACAACCGATGCCGGACCTAGACTTTGGAATTCGGCCGACCGAGGACCTGCCTGACGGCAGGAAAACCCATCTGTTATGACTGCAGCTGTATGTACGATGAACATCCAAGAAGATGTAAAATGGGTCTTGCTGGTGGTTTCCGTCAGATGAGTACAACCACTACCTACTGTCCATATAAAAAGTCCTTATTTCCAACAAGCACTGCACATTTTTTTTGTCTCTTCTACCCGCCCACAGTTTGCCCATTTGTTCTGTGGGTTGTGAAAGCTAGGCACTTCTGGGCAAGACAAGAATCCTCTGGCCTAATCATTCCTGCTCAGGAAGCCTAATCAGCCCATTCATTACTCTGGAGATGACAGCCAGATGGTAGGGAGTGGGCTAACTTGCTGCTCTTGCAAGAGTGGCCTACTCTTCCCTGGTGGAGCACCCCCTTTCCCTCTAAGGCTATCTGAGCTCTGGTATGTGCTGCCTCCACAAGGGGAATGCCCCTACATGCTGAATCTTGTGGTACATGCTTCTAAACAATGGTACTGCATGCTTCTTGGGAGGTGCTCCACAAATATAACAGCCAGCACTAGGTGTTACATCTGTTCTATAGGTTCATCCATACAGCCAACTACAGCTGCCTCCCTCCCATCTGGATGGGCATTGCCAGCAATCGGCAATCACTGCCATCTATCCCTGGTCAGCTCCTAGAGGTACATGAGCCATTATATGAACACAGGCTGTGTGTTGCATAGTCAGGGCTTTTTTCATCTATGTCATGGAGCTGGCCAGAGCACTCAATTTTGATACTCTTTATATTCCGTAGATATCTGAAGATTGCACCATTAGCTGTATGTTTCAATGAAAACTCACAAACTCCAGGAACAAACATGATGTCTGATGAAGCGTTGTAACAAACGTGAAAGCGCTTACCTAACTGCAGTCCGTTTTTCCTGGTTTTACCTATTAAACACTGGATTTTAACTATTGTTTGTTCGTGGAGTTCGTGAGTTTTCATTGAAACATACAGCTAATGGTGCAATCTTCAGATATCTACGTCTTAATTGCATTTTCTTACTGAAGTTGCTTTACCTAGCAGGAATTGTTTTTTCACTCTTTATATTCCATTTACTTCAGGAAGGATTGTCTAGTTATTACAACTTCCCTCTGTAATAAAGTATTTATTTGTTTTATTTGACGATTAAGCATATACGCCCATACTTTTCAGTGGTGATTACAAAGTACTGCTGTGGTTACAAGAGTCATGCAATATGCAAGTAAAGGCTAAGGAATCAAATATGAGTATAAGATGATGCCCACTGGCAGCAAAATAGCCCTAATCCTCTCTGTTACATTGTCCTTCTGAAATGGTAACCCAGGCTGTAGTAACATTTTAAGTACATGGTTTGTACGGAGTAAAAGCTCTGCACCAGATTTGTTAAATATGACCATGTCAACAAAATACGCTTTATTAACATTTGCAAACTGGCAACATTTAAGAAAAGGAGACATCTGTGATGATCTTGTGTAGACCATATGCCATCTATATAAATTTAAATAGTGCTAATACTGTGTTCTTTTGATTTATTAGAAAGTTACAACTGCCGGTAATTTCTCTTCACCTCAGAAAAGTGAAAAATATACCTTCATTTACTCATATGCGATATTCAACCTTAGGCACAGCATATGAACCAAATCCATAAACTGCATTTAACATTCTTAAGTCTATACAGATATGAATTTCCTTTTTTTTGTACTACAGGAAATCTAATACACACTGGTTACCGATGATTCTAAAACTGCAGTTTCCAATGTCATCTTTATGTCTTTATCATCCTACAAATGGAACACAAACACTGTTTTAAAGCACAGACAAAAATGTTAAAAGCGAACAGCAGGTATATTATATGCCCTTCAGTCAATCAGCATGGATGCCACTGGAGAGGTGAGTGGACGCTGGGGGAAACACAACATTAACAGAATATGCACCATCCATTGATATAGAGCAGTCAGTACTGGGAGGGGCCTACATTAACTGAGGAACAAGTCATAGCATACAAAAAGAAGTTATGTCCTTACCATAACGTTCCATGTGGAGTGTTCATCTCGCCTTGGTTATTACACATGGGTTCGACTGCAAGCTCTGCATCGAGAAGAAGCTCGAGGACATGAAATACCCACAATCCCCCTCTGCCATTACCTCAGATCTAGTTTGCAAGCAAACCAGACAACAATCACGCATACATGCCAAACTATATACATAATTACATATATACAAACATACCAAGGGTATGATAGCAATACCAACACTGCAACAGCAGAAGGAGAATACTCCAGACCAGGCACCAAATCGAACGTTCTTCCTAAGGGTGGGAAGGGTGGGAGGATGAACACTCCACATGGAACGTTATGGTAAGGACATAACTTCTTTATGTGAGAGTGTTCAATCTTGTTCTTACACATGGGTAGCGCCCTAGCTCCATGATCCTGAGGAACTCAAGGGAGAACGTTCTTGAGCACAGTGGAACCAAAGGTTGCCCTATCCCTAGAAACCCTGTCCACTTTGTAATGAGAGATAAATGTATGTGGTTTAGCCCAAGTAGCAGAAATGATGTCTAAAGGTAAACGAGCTGCATGAGCCAAAGATGTAGAAATTGATCTGGTAGAATGTCCTCTGGGTTTTGCTGATAATGTTTGATCAGAATTTTCATAAACATAAATGATACAATCAGTTAGCCACTTAGAAAGAGTTCGTTTAACTGCAAGACCCTTTCTGCTGTCAGCAAAAGCTATAAATAGCTGATCAGATTTCCTGTGATCTTTGTTCTATCTAAATAAAATCTGAGTTGTCTATGGACGTCCAGTTTGTGCAACATATACTCTAATTTATTAGAGTGGTCTTTAAAGAAGGTGGGTAATTCAATGGACTGATTAATATTACTAGTAGAACAAACTTTGGGAAGAAAGGATGGATTAGTGCGAGGGATACTCTGTCAGAATGAAAAATTAAATAGGGATGTTTGACCCGAAAGGGCCTGCAGCTCAGACACCCGTCTAGCCGATGTAATAGCCACTAGAAATAATGTTTTCCATGACAAAATTTCAAAGTGCAACTTGAAGCTGGTTCAAAGGGTGGTAGCATCAATTTAGAGAGCAACAAATTTAAATTCCACGGTGATGTTGGGCTTCTGACTGGTGGTCTGATATGAAAGGAACCTTTTAAAAAGGCTTTACAGAGTCTGTGAGCCATAATAGGTGCACCACTTTCTTCTATATGATAGCTAGAAATGGCAGCCAACTGTACTCTTAAGGTAGCCGGAGAAGCTCCTTCCTGAAATAATTTGGTTAGAAATTCTAAGACCTTATTCAACGGAGCTGTAACAGGGTCCAACTGATGTGACTCCCAGAAGACAAAACGTTTCCATTTACTAGTATAAGTCTTTGTAGTGGAAACTTTATGAGAAGCTACCAAAATATCTTGAACCGCCGGATGTAAGGAATTGACCTGGCTAAAAGGAAGCGGCAGCCAAGCTGCTAGATGGAGAGATTCCAGGGATGGGTGAGGAACTCCTGACGAGTAAGTCAGTAGATCTGGCTCTGGGTCCAGCATCCAAGGTCCCCAGTGATGCAAGAGAAAGGGAACCAAATTTGACGAGGCCAGAACGGAGCAATGAGAATTATAGTCCTCTGAAGGTTGTTTGCTTTCTGCAGAAACTTTGCAATCAGGGGAAATGGAGGAAAAGCATATAGGAGACCCGGGGCCAATCGCACCAGCGTCCTTGGGACTTGGTAATAGGGCAAAGTAGCTCCTGCATTTGGCGTTCATTGGAGATGCAAACAGATCGCAGGTAGGCTGGCCCCATTTGCGAAAAATCTTTTCCAACTGACTGTTTGAGGGACCACTCGTGAGGCAATAGTATTGCCCTGCTCAGCCTGTCGGCTATGACGTTGGATGACCCGGGATGTGGACTCTGCCCATTGCCAAATTCTCATGGCCTCTCTGCATAGTTGGTAGGACCTGGTTCCCCCTTGCTTGTTTATGTACCAGACTACGGACATGTTGTCTGTCTGAACTGCAATGGTCCCTGGAGGAAGAAGGGGAGCAAAGTGTTGCAACACCAAAAACACTGCCCTCAACTCCAGAACATTGATGTGCAGATTGTACTCCAGATTGGTCCATTCGCCTTGGACTGTCTGTCCCTGAAAGATGCCCCACCCTATCAGGGAAGCGTCCGTGGTTATCGGGTAGCACAAATGGTCTTCGGATAGGTTGCAAGTCTGTAACCACCACCTTAGGTGTGATTTGCATGTTTTCGTTATCAATATTTCGTGAGTCAGTGGAAGTTGTTGGAATGACCATTGTGCAAATAGAAGCCATTGTAGCACTCTGTGCAGTCTTCCCAATGGTATTGCTATGAGAGAAGCTGCCATGAGACCCAGAACTTTCAAAACAATTTTTGCTGGGGATTTTCTGGACGACAGCAGAAGGGAAATGTTGAATTGAAGTGCTACTATTCTTTCTGTCGGAAGTTTTAGAACTAACTGGTATCTAATTCTGCTCCTATGAATAAGATATGCTGTGATGGCTGTAGCAAAGATTTCTAAATTTACTGAAATGCCAAGGTGTGTGCAAAGTTGTAGGAGTAATCCCTGGCATGTATCAGTTGGCCTGGTGGTGGCAGACAGGAGCCAGTCGTCCAGATACGGAAACACCTGGAATCCTAGGCGCCTCAGATGAGCTACCACTGCCATGCATTTGGTGAAGACCCTGGGGGCTGTGGTCAGACCAAAGGGCAGGGCTCAAACTGATAGTGACTGGCTCCCAGCCGGGCAAGTGATCTCTGGACACCCTGGCCATTTTGATGTGGTAGTATGCGTCCTTCAGATCTATTGAGCACATCCAGTCATCCTTCCGTAAGAATGGAAGGATCGATTGAAGCGTGACCATTCGAAACTTTTCCTTTTTGACAAAGGTGTTGAGATGACTTAGGTCCAGAATTGGCCTCCAGTCCCCTGTTTTCTTTGGAACTAAAAAGAACCTTGAGTAAGTTCCGAATCCTATTTGGTCCGCTGGGACTGGTTGGATGACTCTTTTTCTTAGCAGCTTTGAAATTTCTGTACCTGCTGGGTCTCGCAGATGGGGTGGTACATCTGGGAGTTTTCTCTTTGGAATGGGGGTGGATAGAAACGGATTTTGTAACCTCTGGTAACAATGCTTTTACCCAATTGTCTGAAGAAAGGTTTTGCCAGGCCTGAGGGTATAAAGCGAACTGCCTCCAGAGCAGGACAGTCGGGCCTCCTCTCAGGAGTGCTGAAAAGGTTTGCCAGGGAGGTTATCCCTGTCACCTTGGTTTTGGACCCCTCTGCCGCCAGGCGGCGTCTTCCACCTCTGCCCCCTCTGCCTCTAGAGGGGCATCACCCTGTGTGTTTGGAAAGACCCTTGGGGTTTGAAACCACATTTTCCCACCACGTTGCCCTTTGGGGTACGGTCTGGAAGGGTGGAAAACGGACTCCGACAGCAGACAGAGTCTTTCCCTCCTGTTCACACCGGGTAAGGGTCTCCTTTACTTTAGGGCCAAAAGTGTGGCTCCATCAAATGGGCGTTAGTAAAGGAAGACTTGAAGGCTTCCATAGCAAACACAAAGCGCATCCAGGATTGCCTACGAAGAGCAATCGCTGAAGCTGCATAGGATATCAGCCTCATGGACGAGTTCACAATGGACGTAAGGGTGTTGAGATGCGCTGTAACTTTCTCTGAGACAGCGACATCTGTAGCACCCTGGAGGGTATCTCCCAACTCTTTGACTAGATCCCTCTGTAAACGTGTAAAATGGGTCAAATAGTTCAGGGAAAGCCGCTGAACTGAAAATGCTTCCCGTATCTGTCCATGGTCCTAGAATCTTTGTTAGGCGGATGGACAGATGAGGAAGACTCCGACATCTCCTTTTCGTGGGCTGCCACCACCATGGCATCTACGAACTCCTTTGGTAAGGTAAGCTTTGTCCTGTGGTGCCGTGATGTACTTATTTGGCTTCCTAGGGACAGGTTCCACCGTGTCAGGAGTCTGCAATTAATTTCATTAACTCATCAAAGGCGGAGTGACCCAGGAGGAGGAAGGACGGGCACCAAATGCCTTCAGCAAAACTGACTCATCCTCAGAAGGGGGGAGGGCTTGCCAGTCACCTCTCTGTTTAAGGATCTCCAAGATGTCAGCAAAGAGACATCCTCTGAAGGTGACTTAGGGGACCCTTCTGACTCATCTAAGTCAGTATCAGATGTCAAGGATTCTTGTGGAGAATCCAAGTGTCTCCTCTTACACAGTCTTTTCCTAGGAACTTCTTCGTGGGAGCATCCGAAGAAGCCTCCGAGGAAGAGGGGGCACCCTCCAGGGGTGGCTGAGACACTGGTGCCCGACGTGGCCGTGGGTGCAGAGGAGGATAACGGTCCTTTGCGGGGAGGAGAAGTTGTACCTGCTGATGTGGTTGTCTGAGTAGACAACACCTTCCTCATGAGGTCGAAGGCCCCCGGGTCCCGAGTCGAGGTATCTCCCGGTTCCGAAGAAATGGGAAGAATCCCCGAAACAGGAGCCGAAGGCACCGACCGAGGCGGAACCGAATCGATCCGTGCGAGGCCCGAGGAGAGTCGGAACGAAACATCGGTCCGACTCTCGGTCCCGGAACCAAGGACAGATCTTGGGCCGAGACTCCGGATCGGATGGAGTCGAGGTAAACGGTGCCGACCGAGAAAAGACAGTTCTGGCACCGAGGGCTCCACAATCATCAGGTCAGCTTCTTCCGGCTCCGAAGACTGAACAGGTCTCGGAGGAGGAACAGATGGAGATAGTGGCAGGCCTTCAAGTCACAACATCAACTGAGAGGAGACTGAAATAAGCTTGGACAGGGCCGTATGCTCCATAAGTTTCTGCACCACACGGTCCACGTCGGTGTCGGAAAGGGCTCTAGAAGAACGAGTCGAAGGGATCGAAGACGGAGCCGACCTCAATAGAGTCGGTGGAGGGAGCTCCATCACAGGTTCCAAGACTCGAGGCTCGGAAACTGCCAACAGTTGAACACTCGGCCCCGAAGTCTGTGGAACCGGTGATCCAACTAGACTCGAAGAGCTCGGAGCCGATGTCTTTGGCTCCGGCCCTTTGAGAACTTGGATGCCTGGTCTGAAGCATCCAAAGCCTCCTGGAAAGAGGGTTTCAGCAATCCTCTATCCATCAGTTTCCTGCGCCTATCTGTCATGACCCTCCCACTAAAAGAGTGACAAATAGAGCAGTCCTCTTGTAAGTGGAGAGGGCCAAGACAGTAGACACAGGAACTGTGGTTGTCTGTGACCGACATTTTTTGGCCACACTGACAACGTTTAAAACCAGATTTCATCTTTTCAGACATATTAACAATGAAAGAACAGTCCAGTCCAGTAAAAAGTCCAATCCAGTAATAAATGTCAAATCCGGGAAAAAAAGTCTGTTTGATAAAGCTAAAAACAAGACTACCACAAGTTTTTAGACAAAGAAGTCGAATCCGAAGTCTAAATCAGTTATAACTGCCAAAAAGGCAAGACTACAAATGTTTTAGTCACAAGTCCAAGAAGGGGTAGAAACTCTAACTCGAAAGTTAACAAGTTAACTTATTCTACGTATAGAGAATTCTGACACTGACACACCTACTCTTACTTAAGTAACTAGAATTTAAAGAAACTTTCTGAAATTTAGTACAGAATAGATAAAATATCTTATCTGAACAGCCCCGAGCTAGTCTCCAGCGATGCGTACTGCAGCAGCGGCAAACTAGATCTGAGGTAATGGCAGAGGGGGATTGTGGGTATTTCATGTCCTCGAGCTTCTTCTCGATGCAGAGCTTGCAGTCGGCTGTAAGAACAAAGGCGAGATTGAACACTCTCACATTATGTTCTGTGTGTCTACACTGTACTTTCACACATAAAAGATGTGCCTATTGTGGTGATGCAGAAAGAAACAATACATGCTTTCTGACTTACCCCCCCATGGACATACATATACACATGGACACATACCTCATGCATTCTTATGCATACGTATAGGGCTGGTGTTAGCATTTTGGGGGCTCCAGCAAATGTCAAGTTGGGGGCCCCCTAGGCATGTCCAGTATAAGTATCATCCTGTCAATGCCACACCTCCTAAGAAATCTTTTAGTTTGTGCTGCAAACTTTTAGGAGTAGTACGCATAGACAGACCTGTAGCTACAAGCTCTTACATTACAACAGGCCTATATACCACACTTTACTGACCTGTCTAACAAAGGACCACTTACAGTTACTGGCATTTAGTTGTAACGATGATACATTACAACAACTCTATGTACAGGTCTGAACTTAAATGAAGTGATGACTAGGCCTACTGTTTCAACAACAACACCCCCCCCCCAGCCTTCTTCTCTGATCCCTACCTCCCTTTTGGGTTTCTCATACCATGCATATTACTTTTTTCTTCCTTTTCTTACATTTTGATTTACTCTTAGCTTTGTCAAGAAGCCATAACTTTCTATATGCTCTAAAGTGCATTTTCTTTTTTTTTTTCTTTTTACACAACCTTTTTATCCAATAATGGCTTGAACAGAAATTATGATTAAGAAAAGAAATCCACTGTTGCTGTTGAACTTTAGTTTTCTTTGCATCCTTTCAGCACACCTTTCCTAACTAAGACAGCACAATAATAACCACTCAATTAAGCTGGTGCTCCCAAAGCCATAAGGGTTATATATCTGCCCTGGGGTGCATTTTAGAGCATTTTCTCAGCATATTACTGTAATGGTGGCCTAAACAAAAACCACGAAAAAGAAAAGAGTTTCAGTCTTATTTTTTTCTTTCAAGAAAGACGTAAGTTGTGCCCAAGGCTTAATGTTCAAAGCTGACAAAATAGTAGCTCACAATAAACTAACAAGCCAGTTGTGGGAATACATAGGTCTTATCTGGGAATATTGCCTCCTTCCCTAACCCCCCACAAAAGACAGTCACTGCGTATACATCCCTCTGGTGTTAGACAAAGATGAAAGCAGAGGTTTAAATTACCTTAGCCATATATTTCAAATGACTGCTGATATACATAGCATGCTTCCTCACCCCTAACCCTCAAAGTCAGCCCCATGTATATGTACCTGATGTGTGATTGTGAGAATGATTTCAGTAACATATTCTAATTTGTTGCTCCTAGGCTGTACACCACCCCTACACAAGCAATCATAACCCTATTTTTACACCTCTGAGGTCTGTGAGAAAAGTAAATAAACAATGACCACACTGGCCTCAGCTCAAAAACAAGATATAATGACTTCACGTGCACATGTCTAAGGTTTGACAGTGATGAAAATTAAAGTTGTAATAACCACACAATTCCTAGCCCCCCATAACCTACAGTACACACACCATACCTCTCAACCTGGAAACATCAAAAATCTGGACCAAGGCCCATGCAAAATAGGCACAATCAGGTATGCTGATTAGCATCTAATTTGCATACGTAATTATGTAATCCCACACACTCCACTGGATTTGTGGGATACCAGCTTGATAGGTGATAACTGCAATGTGTCGCAAATGAACTCTGATAGAGATGCATAATTATCATGGGTAACAGCCTTTATAATGCTATCATAATATAGAAGCCCATGTATTTCTAAGCATAATCTCCCTATGTAAAATTCATCACATTACTCTTAGGAACCAGACTGAATCAAATGAACATGGTCTTAATTACTCAGAAGTAAACAAGTCCATCCTTGAGAATTTTTCAGTCTGTAGAAAGCTACAGTCTAGCTCCCTTACCAACAGTATACAATTTTCTGTTTACACTTTTAAGTATAAAAGAGACAGACGATATATAACCTCCTGCCCTTAACCAGTATCAAGAATGCAAGTAGTAATTAAATTGTCATTGCCAATACAATGGTCTTTGAGGGCAACGCTGTATTGGTCCATGTATATTTGGAAAACAAGCATTCAGGCACTGCTTAACAACCAATCAAAACAGGAGCCTAACTAACATAATAAAGTGAGATACAAAACTCCCACACTCAACTCCACAAAAGGAAACCCTACTCTCTGCTACCCAAGCATTTTTAATATCCTATGACAATGATGTGACTTTGGAAAGGAATATCAAGACCACCTACAACAATGAACACATAAGTCACCAATGATCAGTGGAAAACCTACCCTTTAAATGTTCATCCTGAGCTGGCTAGGTAACTTGGATAAAGTAGCATGAGCACATCCAGCTATCAGAACATTGGCCACAATATTCTGATCAGTATTCAGCCAAAACACAAAGTTTGAGGCTGATTTCTCACCATTCCAGGTATGGCAACAATATGCTCACAGATTTATTTTCTGTATCAATCAGAACTCACTCCTCCAGAGCCAAAATTAATGTAACAATTCATCAGTGACAGGGAATTTCCCCTTTCAAATCCTAAGAGAAGTAGGAGCTTCCAGACCATTCTTACTAAATTCAACCTGGGCAGAAATGACATCTAAAAACTGCCAGATCTAACCTGTCCAACATCCATGATTTGTTTTATATAACAGAAGAAAAACACAATAAAGATCCTTCAAAATCTGGACAAGCTCTTCTACCTATCATCACCAGCTCCCAAAACTGCACATTAGGTCCCCTGATTCTAAATCCCCTTTAGTCTGTAGTGTACACCAATAGCTTCCCTTCCCAATCCCAAACCTCCTGTGGGTATACTCCAGTAATGCAGTAACAATGACAGCATTGTTACAGCAAATGTTACTCACTTACACTTAGTATTGATTAGTAATAACAGTTTATGGACAAATCCCCATAACAACTCCCTAACTCAACAGCATTGTACTAGCTTCTTGCTCACAAATGCTTACAATGGCAATCTTGTTCTGTACATTTCTTTGTAAAAAAATTGTTGCTGTAATCCCACCTGTTTAATATTTTTATATTCTACTACAAACTGTTAAAACTGTGGATCCGTTTAGAGGGACACACCATACTTACTTGTAATATTTGCTTGTTATTTATGTGTTGCTTGGGATGCATGTTTTTATCTGCACAATTGGAGCTTTTCTCCCCTGTTAAAACTGTACATTCCTCTTGAATGCCTAACCCTTCTTACTTTGTAAAACCCTTAGCATGTATGTATGTTTTTGTCTATATGTTTGGAGCTTTTCTCCCTGGGCCTCAGCTGAAAATGGACATGTATCCAGTCGGACTATCCCAGTCAACATATGTAAAATAAAATAAATATATAAATTAATACTCTTCATTTTAAAATTTTTATTTCCTTACCCATTTTATTTCAATTGTCCTGCCAAACAAATTACCCTCCTTTCAAACCAGCATTTCTGTAACTTTATATATTCCCTGTGGTATACCTCTGTCTCTGATGAACAAGATAGAATAAATAAACTAAAAATAGTAATCATATAGGAGCTATAACCCTGTCTCTGATGAATATGATATAACAAATTAACCAAAAAATACTTACATCATGCCCCTTACCTTAATCATATGGGGACTCAAAACACCAGAAAGCAAGCCTTGTAATATAAATGTTATCAATTGTGGTCTGATAAATTCTTCTTCTTCCCCTGTAAGACTCCGTATATCTAAACTGTCATAATCCTGTCACATAATAATGAACCAAACCACAGAAGGAAAAGTAGCACTCCCCAACAACCAAACTGAATAACACAATAAGGGACAATGCAGCACCACCTGTATTGCCTTGTATTTTCTCACAGCAGTGCCCAATAAATGAGCTGACTCACTGCACATTTTAAGTTTTTTTATTCATGCAGTGAGTCAGCTCGTTTATTGGGAACTGCTGTGAGAAAATACAAGGGAATACAGGTGCCACTGAGTTGTCCCTTATTGTGTTATTTAACAGAATAAAGAAGTTTGACCTACACACACATCCACAAACCCCACTTCCAGCAAAAAAAGTGGACAACACCAGCACTTCCAATAAGATAAGTGGACACCAGCACTTCCAATAAAATAAGCGAGCACTTTCAATATAAGCGGACAACAGCACTTCCAATATAATAAGCGGACAGCAGCGGGCAAACGCAATTCAAATTGCGCGCTTTCCACTTCTGAATCTGAATGGCAGGCAGCACATAAGCATCTAGGGATATTAATGCAAGAGTTCTAATTTATGGAATGGAAATAAATGTAGTGCTTTACCAGGTAAATCTCAGTGGGTGCTCTACGGAAAAGAAATGCAGCAGTAGCAGTGCTTTATCTAGAAGAACGGAATGTGTAGCTCAGTGTTCATTTTTCTCGTCTGTCCCGCCCCTCTTGTAGATGGGCCCAGAGCAGCCCTCAGCTGAATTCCGACAGGCTGGATGGAGCTGACGTCACTGCGCACACCTCCGTGTGATGACATCAGTCCGAACAATTTCTGAAAAAAAAATTAAACAGAAAAAAAGCCAGGAAATTCAGAAATTAAGGGGTGCCACTCAGGAATCAGAGCACCCCATTATTTGGACCTCAAAAAATGGGGAAAACCGAGAGATTCGGTACGGTTGAGAGGTATGACACACACATTTGAGAAGGGCTGGTTTTAGAATGGGTGTGGTTGAAAAGAGAGGCTATTATCAACTTTATCCTAAAAGGGTCATATCTCAGCACCATTTAGGTTAAACAGCTCAATCAGAAAATTGATACTTTTTTTGTCCTCATTTTTCTTCAACCAGCAATAGCTTTTGTAGGGGTCCACACAGAATCTAGGATGATAAAGGGAGCCCCCAGTATCCATTAATACAGTCTGGGGAGTGGAGGCCACCAGACTCCAGAACATCTAAGTGTCTGGATGTTCTGTGATATACTTTATGTCTTACTTTTGAAATATAATTACTTGTTAGGTATACTTTTTACCCAGAAGAATAATGTCTTGTGTTCTGGCATTATTGGGTGTGTGCACAGATAAAAATCAGTGATATTTTTTACACACATTCGCAGACATCCACAAGCATAAGCCACAGTAATACTAGTTTTGTACTCACTTCAGCAAATAGCAATACATTGTGCAGCATTGGTACTGCCACACCAGAGCAGTAATGGCTGTTTAGCAATCATCAAACAGCAGCAGGGTTAAGTCACTTATTTACCTCATTAAACAGTAATGCATACCTGTCACTGTCCCTGATTTCACAGACCCTCCCTGATTTTGTTAATACTTCTGCTTTCTCCTTCGTAAAAAGTTTGATTTGCTGGTAAAACATTCAGGATTACGATCAATCTAGACATCCGAGTTTTATACGTACTGTCCGAATATACATGTTGATGCAAAGGGTGTTATTCCATTAATTTTTTAAGTGAATTAAGAGTAATATTTAAAATGTAGTCCTGATTCTGAGCCTTTACTCTATTATGTTTGAGACTGCACTGAATTCTTAAGCAAAGGAATTGATAGTTATAGTATATGGTGTTCTGCTTGTATTTATAAAACTTCCTGAAAGATAAAACCATCTCTGAAGAGTGGAAGTATCAGCTCTTCTTAAAATCCAAAATTTGCACTGTGATAAGTCACTCTGAGCTGCTGATCTCTCTAGTACTTACCTTGCTCATGTTCATTATCAGCTTCATCCTAACAGGGTCATATCACAGCCCTGTTCGGGCTAAAGAGCATAATTAGTAAATTAATACATTTTTCTTCCTCATTTTTCCCCAACCAGCAGCAGCTTTTGTTGGGGCCCACACAAAGATGATGAAGGGGGGCCCCCTGCAGCCACAGGTATAGCATGGGCCTAAAGCTATGTAGTTAGTTTTAGTGGAGAACATGTACAACAGCCGGATGTAACTAAGCCAGGGGCACTATGTCAGTGGTAAAATATTTAATGGAATTCTGATACCTGTTACTTGACAAAACATTGTTACTACCACCAGAAATATCTTTGAATTTTAAGGGAGATATAAATAAGAGTTATTATCCATGTGGTTTATTAAGTATACAAGAATGCTGCTAGCATTTGTTGGTTTGACAGACATGTTACAAAATATCAGGATAAGATAACTTCCTGTGGCTGGGGGCCACCAGGGAAGAGGGGGGCCCCCAGCGACCACAGGGTTCGCTGGTTCCTAAACCCGGCTATGCATACATATGCAAAGACACATGAGTGTAAGCACACGTATATGTGTGTGTCTAAAGAACACAAAAGTGCTGGATGGACACAATAAGACAGCAAAGCCCAATGATATGGTTTAGTGCTTTCTTTCGTTTTAATATAATGAACTTCTTCAGAACAAAACATAACCTTCACATGCACACATTTAAATACCAGAACTTAATTGTTCATCCAATAAATGTATTTCATTCATTACATATAAAATAATCAAAATTAAAGAAGTACATACTATATATATATATATATATATATATATATATATATATATATATATATATATATATATATATATATATACATACATATACACACGCACACACACACACACACACACACACACACACACATATATATATATATATATATATATATATATATATATATATATATATAAGTTTGCAGCTTAAAATCGCTGATATGTAAAAATTAATAATAATATTTGTCTCTTAAAAGACATTTGCTATTTAGTTTCCCATTTAAATATGGGGCTCTCTCCGCATTTAAAAAAAACTTGCCATTTGAGCTCCTAGACCTCTAAGGCAGTATTAAACTCTGTAACATAAGGCACTTGATTAACCATATCCAGTACAAAAAAGATAATTTCTTAAAGTCTCTACATTCCCCAGCATGTTTCGCTAAGGCATTATTACAATATTTCTTTTTAATGGCCAAATGGTGTTCATATATTCTTTTGTACAACACTGTAGTGGTTTTTCCCACATAGAATCCATCACAGCTTGTACAGGAAGCTAAATAAACTATTCCAGAGCTTCAAGAACTAAATCTGCTCTTGCTGTTTACTGTCTTTTTAACGTGGGAAAATAAGTATTAGTAGAAGAATCAATAAATCTACATTGTTTACAGTTGTAACAGGGCTAAGTCCCCATTGGGCTCCGGTTACTAATTCAACCAAAAAAATCCTGTATTTTAAGCATGGTTTTAATGTTCACTACTTTTTTATAAATAAAACAAGGATGTTCTCCCAAAACTCTAACCAAGTCACTGTTTCCCAAAATGACCTTACAATTCTTCACAAAAACGTATTTGATTTCGTAAGAATCTAAACAAACAGGAATAGGGAAGGCACATTTTAAAGATGTAAATCTTTCTCTCCTTGTACTTTAGCTGTAAACCCACTCATCAGAATTGGTGGGAATCTATCATTTCTAGCTTTAACAATTTCTTCTTTAAGAGACACCAGACTATCATATGGATAGCCTCTCTGAACAAACATAGAAACAAGTGTGTCAATCTCAATACAAAAGGTGGAATTATCTGAAATAAGCCTACGTAGGCAAATCATTTGTCCTTGTAATAAATTTGTTTTCATGAATGTTGGGTGTCCACTATGGTAATGTAAGAAGTTATTGGTATAGGTTTCTTTTTTGTGACTGGTACTAGAGAACCTTTTGTTCTCAACATCCATACCTATACATAAATCTAGAAAGTTAACTTTCTTGTCTATACTACTTAATACAAATTTCAAACCTTCACCGTTAAGGTTTATAAGATTCAAAAATTATTTCAGTTGGACCTTAGACCGGTTCTAAATAAAAGAACAGTTCATCAGTATAATGCTTGTATAAAGATACATGTTTAAATCCTTCTAATTTAACCAATACAGACATTTCCCACCAGCTCAGAACTAAATTTGCAAAAGCTGGTGTGACTTTAGCACCCATGGCCACACCACAAGATTGTACATTTTTTGATCAAAATTGAAAACATTATTTTTTAATACTAAATCTAATAAAAAACAAATAGTATTGACCATCACAATATCAAAGGTAGTGTGTTTAATCAAAAATTTCCTCACAAATTCAATACCCATCGTTTGGTCAATGGATGTGTATAATGATGTACTGTCTATAGTAACCAAAAAAGTTTCAGTACCTGAAAAAGTGTAGTTTTTCAACAAATCTAGAAATTGCCATGAATCCTTTAAAAAATATTTTGTCTGTGAAACCAGCAGATTTAACAAATAATCTAAATAATAAGAAATGGTCACTGTTTTTCCTTTTTTAGCTAAAACAATTGGCCTAAAAGGCAGATTTTTAGAATCCTTATGAATTTAATGGTTCTTCCATAAGTAGAACTGCAAAAGTGGCTAAATGAATATAGCCGCGATTCAACAAATCCATTAAACAATCATCAATATGTTGAAAATTTCTCTTGACATAATCCTTACTGACTGTAGAATAACTACTTCTGTCACTTAATAATCTATTCATACAAACATTATAGTCTAAAACATTCATTATAAACATGCCGTTTCCCTTGTTGGCCTTCATAAACCGATATTGTTGACAATTTCTAAGAGAATGCAAGGCTAAAGAATCTTGTGGATTTAGACTATAAATTTTTTCTTTTTAGTGTTACAAACATGTCTAATGTCATTCTCACATAAATCACTAAACACATTTAATGTGGAAAATAACTTAAGGTTAACAGTACTTGGTGTCTTACATTCTAACCTAGGGGTCTGTTCTATCCCATCAAACACGTATTTCTAATTTAACTTTCTATCTTAAAGTTTCAAATCAATAACTGTGTCAGTTAAAGGGGCTTTAACTGGGGGGACAAAAGAAAAACCTTTTTCCAAAATATTAAATTATTCCGTTGTAAGAATTAAATCACTAAGATTATAAATCTTACTAAAGGGAATTACTTTTTGTGGTTCCTCCCTTTCTTCTTGGGACCAGGTTTCCCCTTCCCTTTTTCTTTCCCCACACTCACATTCTCCACTGGTGGCCTCATCTGAAAAGGGGGTTGTGATTTTACAAATCACCACCTACATTGTTGTTAGTAGAGTTACTGATATTGTTTGAACCAGTAACTTGTACTTGTGTTGTACCCGATTCTCCATGCCCATTTAAACTTGACAAACCACATTTATTTTTATTGTTTTTAGTGTTAAGAAGATAAGCTGAATTATTAGCATAAGCAGAACAATCACATGACAACTTACTGTGTTTCCTAGAAACTAAAGTGGCTATAAATTTCTGCAATTTAGGCTGAATTCCATCATATAAAGATTTAAATGAACCAAAATTGCCATCATTCAATATTAAATCATTTAAAGCATTTACTTCCATTTTTAATTCCCTCAATCTTTGAACAATTGCGTTTGATTAACAATTTCAAGGCTTCAACGCCTGTTTTATTATAAAGTTTGACTAAATCCGTGTAAACTGCATTCTCTTGAACACGACAATTTCTATCTGCAGACTTGCAACAAGTACCGTTAGGGCTTAGATGTTACCGGTTTCATAATGACATTTCTTCATCTGATACTATGGTTATAATGAACATTTTAGACTAGAATGTTTGTATGAATAGATTAAGTGACAGAAATAGTTACTGTACAGTCAGGATTATGTCAAGAGAAATTTTCAACATATTGATGATTGCTTAATGGATTTGTTGAATCATGGCTATATTAATTTACCCACTTTTGAATTTCTACTTATGGAAGAACCATTACTGGGTATTCTATTTGGAATACTCAAAATTCATAAGGATTCTAAAAATCCTCCTTTTAGGCCAATTGTTTCAGCCAAAAAAGGAAAAAACAGTGACTATTTCTTATTATTTAGATTATTTGTTAAATCCACTGGTTTCACAGAAAAAATATTTTTTAAAAGGATTCATGGCAATTTCTAGATTTGTTGAAAAACTACACTTTTTCAGGTACTGAAACTTTTTTGGTTACTAAAGACATTACGTCATTATACACATCCACTGACTATACGATGGGTATTGAATTTGTGAGGAATTTATTGACTAAACACACTACTTCTGATATTGTGATGGTCAATACTATTTGTTTGTTATTAGATTTACTATTAAAAATTTTTTCAAAACTTTTTCATCTTTGATCAAAAAATTTACAAACAATCTTGTGGAGTGGCCATGGGTGCTAAAGTTGCACCAGCTTTTTCAAATTTAGTTCTGAGCTGGTAGGAAATGTCTGTATTGGATAAATTAGAAGGATTTAAATATGTATCTTTATACAGGCGTTATACTGACAACCTGTTTTTTATTTAGAACGGGTCTAAGGACCAATTGAAAAATATTTTGAATGTTATAAACCTTAACTGTGGAGGTTTGAAATTTGTATTAAGTAGTATAGACAAGAAAGTCCACTTTCTAGATTTATGTATGGGTATGGATGTTGAGAACAAAAGGCTCTCTAGTACCATTCACAGAAAAGATACCTATACCAAGAACTTCTTACATTACCATAGCAAACACCCAACATTTATAAAAGCAAATTTAATACAAGGACAAATGATTCGCCTAAGTAGGCTTATTTCAGATAATTCCACCTTTTGTATTGAGACTGACGCACTTGTTTCTGTTTGTTCAGAGAGGATATCCATATGATAGACTGATGACTCTTAAAGAAATTATTAAAACTAGAAGTGATAGATTCCCACCCATTCTGTTTTGTGGGTTTACAGCTAAAGTACAAGGAGAGAAAGATTTTACATCTTTAAAATGTGCCTTCCCTGTTCCTATTTGTTTAGATTCTTACGAAACCAAACAAGTTTTTGTGATTAACTGGAAAGTCATTTAGGGAAACAGTGACTTGGTTAGAGTTTTGGAAGAATATCCTTGTTTTATTTATAAAAAAGTAGTGAACATTACAACCATGCTTGAAATACAGGATTCTTTTGGTTGCATTAGTAACCGGGGCCCGAGGGGGACTTACCCCTGTTACAATTGTAAACAATGTAGATTTATTGATTCTTCTAGTAGTATTTCTTTTTCTCACATTAAAAAGACAGTACACAGCAAGAGCAGATTTAATTGTAAAAGCTCTGGGGTAATTTATTTAGCTTCCTGTACAAGCTGTGATGGATTTTATGTGGGAAAAAACACTAGAGCATTTTACAAAAGAATATATGAACACTGCCTGGCCATTAAAAAGAAAGATTGTAATAATGCCTTAACAAAACATGCTGGGACTTTAAGAAATGTATTTTTTGTACTGGATATGGTTAATCAAGTGCTTTATGTCACAGAATTTAATACTGCCTTTGTGGTTAAGGAGCTCAAATGGCAAGTTTTTTTAAATGCAGAGAGAGACCCATGTTTAAATGGGACACTAAATAACAAATGTCTTTAAGAGACAAATGTTATTATTAATTTTTAAGTATCAGCGATTTCAGGCTGCAAGTATATATATATATATATATATATATATATATATATATATATTTTTTAATATGTACTTCTTTAATTTAACTATTTTATATGTAATGAATCAAAGACAATCACTGGATGAACAATTAAGTACTGGTATTTAAATATGTGCATGCCAAGGTTGTCTTTTGTTCTGAAGAAGTTTGTTATATTAAAACGAAAGAAAGCACTAAACCATATCATTGGGCTTTGCTGTCTTACTGTGTCCATCCAGCACTTTTTTGTTCTTTAGTTCAGTGGTCTGTGCTGTTTTGTGGTTTTCATCTTCTCCTATATGTGTGTGTCTAATGCATCAGACAACTCAAAGGTGATGGAATTATGAGCCATTGGTGCTAGAATCATACACAAAAATAGGTAGCTCAGTTTAAAAAGTTTCTAAACAGCATCTCTACTAGTCACCTTTCTGTGTACTTGTCCTCATTTATACCTGAGGGCTGATTAATACTTTGTACGTAGTTATATTGATGTTGCTTATTATCTTGAATATTGTAGACTTTCAGTTTTGTGAATCCATTACATTGATGTCAAGCTAATAATTAAGGAGTGGGAAAGTAATGTGCTGATATGACATCTGCCAAAAAGCATGGCTGCATAAGTTCCACTTACCTGTAACAGCAAATGATCATAGAGCACACTGATTTACTAGCAGTTGGTTTCTTGTACCCTACTACCTTTTGTCTGGCAATGTGTCAAAGCTTCAGAATCCTCCCTCTGGTCCGTCATACCCACAGATATGCAATCAGTTGCCAGAGCAAGATAGTCCTTCACAGCCAGACAGCAATCCTCAGTTTTTTCCTCGGGACCAAGAGGAAGAACAAATGGAAAATGCAAGACTTGTGAACACTTACTGTTCCAATCCAAAACCAACCCACACACACAACATAAGCTGCTAAACCAAAAAACGGCAGCAACCACCAACCATAAACTATGTACAGCCAACTAAAGGGGATGGTGCGAGGGTACTGCCAGTAAGGCAGTGCGTTCTGTGAACCATTCTATGAACATCTACTGTTACAGGGAAGTGGAACCTATGCAAATACACTATGTTCAACAAACACATTGCCTTACCGGCATTCCAGTAGATTCCCAAAGCTTAACCAGCCTGGTAGGAGGAACGATAAGGGTCAAGGAGCCCCTGAAGAATGGTTTCAATAAAGCCTGCTCTGGATCTAAACAGGACATCCAATTTGTAGACCTTTATAAAATAAATTATGGGGTAATGACCAAGTTGCTACCTCTAGACTACTCCTTGATTCCACCCCTTTCTAAAATGCTAGTGAAGAAAGAAAGGGCCCTGTGGAATGTGCCATTACCTTGCCTGGATATGCCTCACTATGGTGCATGTAACCTAAAACCGTATCAGAGGGCAACCAACATGCAATGGTTTGGTTAGAGATAGACTGGCCTTTCAATACCCATACAAGGAAGTAAAAAGCCTTTCAGACTTCCAAAATAAGAAGTTATGTACTCACCATAACGTTCCATCTGAGTAGGTGACTTCATTTGTCTGCAACCTTTGGGTCTTGGATCCGACTTCGGATCCAAGCCGGCAACTTATTTTACAGCTTATGGATCCAAGCTCCTAGCTCCTCCCCTTACCCATAATCCCCTGCCAACCCTGATTGACCTCAGATCAAGTTTGCCCTTATACCAAAATTCTTTCCAAAATTGTCCCGAAAGGGACCAAGAAAGGACATTTAAGAATTAACTTCTGAAGGCCAGGGGGAAGGAGGGGGGGATAGTTGTAGACAAATGAAGTCACCTACTCAGATGGAATGTTATGGTGAGTACATAACTTCTTAATCTGAAGTAGGGACTTCATTTGTCAGCAACCTTTGGGACAGAGTCCCCAGCTACCTGAATCTTGGGCGGCCATCATGGAAGGATGTTCCGGAGCACTGCGGAGCCAAAGGATGCTCTCCCTCTGGAAATAACGTCCAGCTTATAATGGTTGATAAAGGTATGAGATGAGGCCCAAGTGGCTGCAGAGCAAATATCATCCAAAGATACTCTAGATCTAAAGGCAGCAGAAGTACATATGGAGCGAGTAGAATGCGCCCGTACTCCCTGAGGTGCGGGCCTCCCCGAAGTTTCATAGGCCAGAAGAATACACTGTGAAATCCATCGTGATAAGGTGACCTTAGAAATAGCTTTACCCAAACTGAATTTGGCAAAGGAAATGAACAACTGATCGGATTGTCTGTGACCAGCAGTCCTATGAACGTAGAAGCGCAGTTGTCTGTGCACGTCTAAGAAATGCAGTTCGTATTCTCCTTTATTCTGGTACTTGGGGAAGAAAACTGGCAGGTTAATGGATTGATTGATATTGGTTTCTGAGGCCACCTTAGGAAGAAAGGAGGGATTGTTCCTGAGGAACACTCTATCCTGATGAAAAATCAAGTAGGGAGGTTTCGCACAAAGGGCCTGAAGTTTGGAAACTCTTTTCACTGAAGTGATGGCGACAAGGAACGCCGCTTTCCAGGAAAGGTATTTAAGTTCGGCCGAGGCAGCTGGTTCAAAGGGAGGGGCAGTCAAGGCTTGAAGGACTAGCAATAGATACCAAGGGGGTACAGCTTCCTTGACAGGAGGCCTGAGCATGAAAGTACCCTTGAGGAAGGTTTTACATCATTTCGCAGTCATCAAGGGAACTGTCTCGTGTCCCACACGGTAATGAGAAATGGCTGCCAATTGAACCTTGACCGTAGAACAGCTAGCTCCCCGTTGAAAAAGTCCGGTGAGGAAATCCAAGACGGACGGCAACAAAGCCGTGAAGGGATCTATGTTATGGTGTTCCGCCCAGATGGAAAAACGCTTCCATTTACTGCAATAGACTTTTCTAGTGGAAGGTTTATGTGCTGCCACCAAGATGGCTTTAACTGGTGAAGAGATGCCGGGAGTCCTGACTAAGAGTGGAACTGGAGCAGCCAAGCTGTCAGCTTCAGGTTGTCCAGATTCGAGTTCGGTAGACCTAAGGGATGGGATATTAGATCTGGAATGGGATCCAGAATCCAGGGAGGATTCACCAGATGAGACCACAGGTAAGGGAACCAAGTTTGACAAGGCCAGAATGGGGCAATGAGGATCATTCTGCTCCCCAACCGAGAGACTTTCTGTATATGTTTCAGCATCAGGGGTAGAGGAGGATAGGCATAAAGTAGACCGGGAGGCCAAGCATGCACTAGAGCATCTCTCGGGGTTTCTCCGAGGGGGGGAATCGGAGCGAAGAAGCTGGAGCATTTCCTGTTTGAGGGAGTGGCAAAAAGATGGCAGCAGAGATGCCCCCATTCGGCAAAAATCCACTTCGCTACCTGGGAAATGAGAGACCACTCGTAAGGGGAAAGAATAGTGCGGCTGAGCTTGTCTGCCAGAATGTTGGACCGTCCCGGAATGTGCGTTGCGATAAGGAAGCGGTTGGTGGAGATCGCCCATTCCCACACCCTCATGGCCTCTCGACAGAGATGGTAGGACCTGGTTCCCCCCTGTTTGTTGATGTACCAGACAACTGACATGTTGTCCATCTGTATCACAATAGTTCCTACGGGGAGAAGATTCTGAAGTGCTTGCAACGCCAACAGCACCGCCCTCATCTCCAGAACGTTGATATGCAAGGAGGTCTCTGTGTCGTTTCACGTGCCTTGGACGGTTCTGCCTGAGCAATGCCCCCCCACCCGAGGCGAGAGGTGTCCGTGGTCACCGTGGCGAGGGGAGGCGGCGTGCAGAAGGGTCGTCCAGTATGGAGGTCCGGGGACTGGAGCCACCATAACAGGGCCCTCCTGCAAGCCCTGCTGAGTGAGACAGGGTGACTGAGGGGGAGAAAATGAAAGGACCATTGGACTAAAAGGGTCCACTGTAGCACCCTCATATTCAGACGAGCGCATGGAAGAAGAGTTATTGCTGCTGCCATGGAGCCAAGTGCCCTCAGGACCAATTCTGCTGGTGGGGCTTTTGATTGGAGATGGCCCGCACATGAAGCCTCAGGTTTTGAAGTCGCTCCGAAGTGAGGAACACTCGCAGACTTCTCCTATCTAGTTTGGCCCCTATGAAATCTATCACTTGTGTTAGAGCAAGGGAGGTTTTGTCCATGTTGATCGTAATGCCTAGTTGGGGAGCTAGCCGGAGAAAGTAATTTCTGGCTGCGCAGAGTAGATGCCTTGTTGGGGCGGACAGGAGCCAGTCATCCAGGAACGGGAAGACCTGCATTCCCTGGAGTCTCAGGTGGGCCACTATCACTGCTAACACTTTGGTAAACACCCTGGGGGCTGTGGTGAGACCAAAGGGAAGGACCCTGAACTGATAGTTACTGGCTCCCAGCGGGAAGCAGAGAAACCTCTTGCATCGTCTGTCCATTAAAATGTGGTAGTATGCATCCTTAAGGTCTATTGAGCACATCCAGTCACTCTCCCACAAGAGGGGGAGAATGGATTGAAGGGTGACCATCCGGAATTTTTCTTTGGTTACTGACAGGTTCAAGAGTGAAAGGTCAAGAATCGGTCTCAAGTCCCCCGTCTTTTTTGGCACCAGAAAGAACCTGGAGTAAAACCCTAATCCGAGCTGATCTGGGGGGAGGGGCTGGATGGCTCTTTTTTCTAGCAGCTGCTGAATCTCTGCAGCTGCCGCCTCCCTCTGATGGTACATCAGGGAGGTTTTTGAGTCTGGGGACATGGTGCAGTGGAATTTTGTAACCTCTGGATATAATACGAAGCACCCAGCGATCTGACGTAATGGACTCCCAAGCCACCAGGTGCTTCGAGAAGTGCCCCCCGACTGCCTCCAAAGTGGAGCAGTTGGGCAACCCCGCAGGGCTGCTGCGTGGGCCGATCAGAGAAGGTTTCTCTGGACCCAAAATTTCTCGGGGCCCCTCTGCCTCTAGGGCGGCGTCCTCCCTGTCCTCCTCTGCCATGGAAGGACTGGTTGTCCGGAGCAGGATGGGAATGTTGCGATTTCTGGAACCACATCTTCTTCTGTCCCTTTTGGTTCTTAGAGAAGGACCTCTGGGGAGCAGAGAAGCGGACTCCGATGGCAGACAACGTCTACCCATCCTTTTCACTCTGGACAAGTGTCTCGCGAATGGTTTTGCCAAACAAGGCAGAACCATCAAAAAGGGCATTCACAAAGGACGCCTTAAAGGGCTCCGCAAAGTCACAGTGCCGGAGCCAGGCCTGACGTCTCATGACTAGACCCGCTCCGCTGGCTCTAGCGGCTCCCTCTGTGGCGTGGGACAAAAGCTGCATAGAGGTGTTTGAAACAGATCTTAGAGTGGCCATACGAGTGGAGTACAACTGCTTGTCCTCCGCTGACATGGACTCTGGGGGAGAAGCAGCATATTCTTTGATAAGATCTCGCTGCATCCTGATGACATGTGCCATGTAGTTCAGGGACCTTACTGAGAAGGTCACTGAACTAAATACCCGCTTCCTGAGGCAATCCATCGAGCGGGACTCCTTGCTCGGTGGATGGACCGAGGGGCTTTCCTGAGCTAATTCCCTCTTGGTGGCTGCCACCATCAACATGGCATCTATGGGGGGACCCTTGCTCCAATGGGACTGGTCTGCAGGGGGACTCAAAATTCTATCCGGGCGTTTGGGGACTGGCTCCACAGTGTCCGGCTCCTTCCACTCCCTGGTGGTGATATGGTCCACCAGAGGGTCGGCCAGAGGGGACACCCAAGAGGTAGACGGGCCTGCTTCGAATGCCTCCAGGAACATGGACTCGGAGGAAGCCTTGGGGGCAGACCACCCCACCCTGATCCTGAGCATTTCCATGATGTCTCCAAAGGAGACATCCTCGGGGGGTGACCCTGAGGAGCCTTCCCCTTCATCCAAGTCCGTGTCCTCTGTTAAGGACTCGGGGGAGTCCACGTGTCTCCTCTTACACTTATGCTTGCGAGGCACTTCCTCGGGGGGACTGTCTGAGGAGGTCTCACCAGCAATATCCTGTTCCAGTGGAACAACCTGGGACATCGAAGCAGGCTGTCCCTGTGGCCGGGTGATGGAAGCCTGACCCAGCAGAGAGGGAGTGCAGGGTGGAGCCGATGCAAGGACCGGGGGTCCAAATGCTCTCAAGCCCTCTCCACTGCATCGAAGGCCGAGGGGCAGCCACTCTCCCTGGGTTCCGAAAACTGACTCCCACTCGGATCCAATGAAGTGATCGGAACCGGCGCCGAGGCCATCGGATCCGAAGGACCTGTGTGCTCTGACCTGGACGGAGCCGAAGGCACACTGAGTCCCTCGGATCCGAAGCTCGGCCCACGGCTCCGAGAGGTCGGATCCGACGAAGGACCCGACAGACTCGAGGGCAGGGTCGGATCCAAAGTACCCAGTACTGTCGGCGCCGACCCACCCCCGGCTCCAATGCTGCCCAGCTCTGAGCGCTCCGAACACGGGAAGTGGGTCGGAGAAGGAGCTATCGGGGCAAAAAAAGGTGTCAAGCTCCCCCCCGAAGGGGGGGGGGGGAGGCAAGAGCACTCCCATCTGCAGCTGGGCCTGGATGAACCTTCTCATCATCCGGTCCAAGTCTGCATCAGAAAGACTATAAGTAGATCTCGACGAGGCCACCGAGGCGGGCCGGGAATGCCGCCTCGATGACCTCGACGGAGATCGGGTCTCCTCCTCCTCGGGTCCCGGGGAAAAGCAAGGGGATCGGATCCGAGGAGGAGGGGACCTGGAAGCCATGGCGGGAGAAGCCCGCTTAGTTGGGGGGGGGGCCGAAACGGAGGCCTCGGCCCGCCACTTGTGGTGCTTCTCCCTCCTTTTCTCCCTCCTGGCCTCCCTTTCCTCCGGCGTCTTAGTGGGAGTTTGAGTCCAAGCCAGGGGAAGGGGGGCAGGAGTGGCTACCACTGAGGACTGAGGAGGAGCCACGGGAGTACCGGTGGCCGAAGCCGGATCCGGGGGCAAAAGTCCCGCCAGAACCAGCTTCGACCTCTGCTCTTTCAGTGCCATGGGGTTGAACGCTGTGCAAATGGAACACCCAGAGGACAGTTGTTCAACCCCAAGGCACCGAACACACCGAGTGTGGCCATCCATGAGTGAAAGCTTATGGCCACACTCCGTGCACTTAGAAAAAATGGGTTTTGGGGCCTCCGACATTAGAAAAAATAAAGTAAACTACACAAACACACCAGGCCCCAAAAAAACACAAGCAACACACACACACTCTACAAACCAGCGAGGGGAGGAATTACACTAAACATTAATAAAAATTAATAAAAGGGATCCTAAACCACGCACACTGTTCAATTAAATCAAAAATTTTTTTTACTTTGACAAGTTTTTGAAGACTTATCTGGTAAGTCGCCAGGAGCTCTAAAATCCAGCTGTCTCTTCTAAGAGCGGCAAACTAGATCTGAGGTCAATCAGGGTTGGCAGGGGATTATGGGTAAGGGGAGGAGCTAGGAGCTCGGATCCATAAGCTGTAAAATAAGTTGCCGGCTCGGATATCCGAAGTCGGATCCAAGACCCAAAGGTTGCTGACAAATGAAGTCCCTAGTTCAGATCAGCTTTTTCCTGTCAGAACTGGGCATGAGCTGACATAGCACATCCAAGGTACAAACTATCAACACTTAAATCCTAGTGATCTGACAGCACCCAGGAAGAAAAATATACTGGTTGAGATCAATTTCTAAAACCACCCACAGCATTAGATAAGAATTAGAGAGTATCACAACCTCATGCCTGCAGAAATCAGGAAAGGTTATCCCACCATGAGAGCTGCAGCTCAGAAACTAGATATCAGAGCAATAAGCAAACAGTTTTCCATGTTAAGAACTTAAGATCAGCAAAAGTTGCTGGTTCACAAGGTGGTAAGGTAATTTTTTTTCTAAAGATAACAGAGATCCCACAAAGGAGAAATTTGCTTGAGAGGGGATCTCATATGCAATGCTCTCTTCATAAACTGTTTTACCAAAAGATAAGCAGAACAGGAATCGATAAGCAGGCATTCAGAGACAGCCAATAAATACTCAATATATTATTATTAAGTATTATTATTAAGTATTTTTATTATTTAGTTAATTATTATTTAGTTAATTATTATTAAGTATTATTGTCTGTAGTATTTTAACTGTACAGAATTGTCTAGATGTGTAGCAATATATTTCAACATCTTGTAGCAGTTTGTCCTTTCAACTTATTTTTTATATAGTATTTGTAATGTAATTTTTATTGTATTGTATTATACTGTATTTGTATTGTACTGTATGTGGAGCTTTTCTCCCCAAGCCACTGCTGAAAATGGGTTCTGTAGACCCAGTCAGACCACCCCGGTAAACAAATGTCAAATAAATAAATAAATGTACGCATATACAAAGCCATCCTGTGGAAGTTCACACCAAAATTTCAGGACCAGAGGGAAATTAAATGCAAGGGACCCCCTGTTCCCCTTTAGGCACTACCCAGAAAACCCTATCCATTATTGAAGCATATGATTTTCTAGTAGCAGGATTTCTGACCTACTTCAACAACTGCTGCACATCTTCAAAACAGCAAAAAGCTGGTGACTAAACAAAAGTCAAGACTAAATCATCCAGGCTGTCAATCAAAGTTTCTCCAAATTGAAATGCAAGATAAGCCCCTGAGATTGTGTGAACAGATCCATATTGTGAGGAAGTCTTTGGTAATTGTTCTTGGCTAATACCATTAAAAGAGAGAACCAAAATTGCCTAGGCCAAAAGGGAGTCACCACAATGAATGTTGGCACTGCTTACTGAACCTACAGAACTGCCCTGAGAATCAGTGAAAAGGGTGGAATGCATGCAGGAACATTCCCAGAAGGGAAACAAGAATATATCTTTTCCAAACATGGCTGCAAAAATATCTGGAACAAAATGTGTTTTGAAAGGAGGCAAGCAGCCTTATTTGAGGAGTTCCTCATAACTGGACTAGAGCCTGGAACAACACTGCCTTGAGTTTTCATTCATACAGGTCTGCCCAGGATATGCAAAGTCTGTTTGGCACAATATACTGCTCTGAGAGGAAGGAAGATGCCTTAAGTGTCCAAGATTATGAATAGGCCAGGTTATATGTGCCAGCTGGCACAAAGGATAAGACCTTGTACCCCTAACAATGTTGAGGTACAATGTAGCTGTGGTGAAGTCCGAAGGTAGTGAAGGATTTTCAAAGCGTGAACCACTGCCAATACTTCCAGCTATAGATATGTGTCCTTTGGCCCCCATGTGGGACTTGTGTCCCAATTAATGCAGCTCCCCAAACAAAGTGAGACAAATCTATTAGAACAGACATCACTGGCCATGGAGGGGAGCAAGGAAATCTTAGAAAAGATACTTAATCATTTTGTCTACCACTAAAATACTTGTCAGAAGAAAGGCATCATTAGCAACTGTGATTCCATGGAATAAAGATGCTGAGTCCGACAGTTTTGGACAAACTATCCCATGAAAAGATGGCCCTGTGGTTACAAGAGAATCAAAGACATATTCTGTCCAAGAATTATTAAGGATTCTCTGCCAAGGTAACTCTCCCCCTGGAGAATCCAAAAAACATCATCTGGTAAACATGATTTTGACTTCAGAAAGAAAGAAAGAAAGAAAAGCCATATTAAGCAGGAGTTGATTAAGTAACCCAAAAAGATCAGTCTTTACCAATGTGTCAAACATGACTTTCAAAGGTTCAACTTGAACTCAAGCTAGAGGAGGAAGGCGGAGACATTCTCTAATAATTTCAAGTATCTGGAAGATAACTGTGAAGGAATTTACAAGCCGTCCAAGTACAGAAATGAAACAAATGGCCAGAGTTGGACAGTGGGCCACTACCAGGACAAGGCAATAGGCAAACACTTGTGATGCAATAAATAGCCTAAATGGCAAACCTAAACCAATAGGTTTTTCAGTATACATGAGTAATAAACATACTGCTAAGCAGGTCAAACTGGATGATGTGCTGGAGTTGCTCCACATGCAGATCACCATAGACAAAATCCCATACTATATTCTAGCCAACTATAGGTCACCCTCCATTTCCCAAGAAGCTCACAATGCATACCTGGATCTACTGGAGACATTTACCATCCCACCTAATACACACTTCCTGGGAGA
Organism: Protopterus annectens; assembly: GCF_019279795.1. NCBI lineage: Eukaryota > Metazoa > Chordata > Ceratodontiformes > Protopteridae > Protopterus > Protopterus annectens. Next base: position 223,671,583 of record NC_056740.1, read on the forward strand.
TTTTAATTACCCCTCTATAGACAGGGAATCCTATACGGTCTCCAATCTACAGGAACAGAGATTTATGGACTTCATAAATGCAAACACCCTTGACCAGTCACTAGTCAGGGATCCAGGAAAGCATATAGATAATAACCTAGCCTTTGACCAACATGTGTCCAAGGGTGTAAGAAAATCCTTCTATGTTGCTCAATTTATAAGTAAGGGAATGGCATACAGGTCCAGAGAGGTCATCACACCACTGTACTTGGCCCTCATCAGACCCATCACAGAGAATAAAGTCCTCTTTGGTATGCACCTGACCAGGAACATACAGCAAGTACAACGTCCACAAAGGTTCCTTACAAAAAGAATACAAGGAGTAAACATAATGTCCAATGTTGACATGCAATGCTTCAGAGACGTGATCTCTGCTTGCCGAACATGGCAGCCGTGTACCCTGTTTTGATGAATATTTTGCACATCCACAAAACAAACAGCATACGATCTACTACATCATAAGACCTAAATTTTGCTTGTGACATAAATAAGACATGTTGCAGAGACAGATATATTTCTCAGAGAACATTCTCTGGAATGGCCTTCACATCCATATGAAGAAGAGTTCCTCCCTAACCCTATTTAAGTGCAAGATGGACCAATGGAGGGGTAATTAGAAATTCTTCCTTGGTCTGGTGCCTTTGTCTTTGATAGAGTTAGGCTTTCAGTAACTCACCCCTATATAAATCAGATCTGTAGGTCACATTTGAGTTGCACGGCTGGGCTTATAAGGGCCCCAGTGGTCATTAGCTTAGTATACAACTATGAACCTGTGAACCTATGAATAGTGCAGACCAGACAAATCTTACAAAAATGAAGGTTCCAACACCAGTAACCAAGATAGCTCTGATCTAGGAATGAGGAAAAAAAGAGCAGAAGGCAAGTTCTAATTCTCTTCAAAGAAAGGACTAGTTAAGCTACTCTGGCAACCTGCATTTGCCAGACAAAAAGGAGGTCCTAATAAAGTCAGGTAAGGCAGGTGAGAATCTGCCCCCTAGAATGGAGGCAACTGATGTTAACAATGCTACTAGTAACCCATGACAATGTGGCTGAGCAGCCATTTGTTGGTCACCAGTTACAGCCAGGCTGCTTTACTGAGAGCTAACCTTAGAGACGAGGCAATCAGAGGGAGATTTGAGAAAGACAGGTCCCACATCTCGGTATAGTAACAGGTAAGAATGGGGGATATCCCTTTATAGCAAAGGAACACCTCTTGTTAGGCATGGCAAAGGACTAGACCTGCTATTAAGTTCATGTACCTTGGTTTGGTTTGGTTGGGACCTCCATTTATTTAACTCTGCTTATAGGAGGAAAACTAAGAATAATGAAACATTTTCAACAGTCCTGCCTCTGCTACTTCTACCATCCCAATGATTAATGACATATTAGATGCTGAACAAGAAATACACAGTCAGACTCATGGCACATACACAATCTCGGGTATAAACTCATCACAAAGATTCTGACTGCATCAGTAAGCAAACTTTTGATACTACATTTCTCAGAACAGAATCATCCCCCTACAAGTCACTTTTTAAAGAATAAAAGTGTAACAAAGGATTAGGGCGAAACACAGCTCTAAAAGGTAATAAAATAAAATATCACTTATAAATCTCATCAACCTCCAGTCAGCACAGCAAGTCCAAAAAAGAGATTTACTTTTACAGCAGGTACCAGAGTTAGCGCCACCTTATGGTTTCATCAGACTCACTACAAAGTACAAAGTCAATGAGTCTTAAATACTAAAACAATCAATTAGTTCATTCCTTAGCAACCAACTCAATCAATAAAATCTACTACATACTTGCATAAATATTTGCATAGCACAATAAGTTAAAAAACGTACTAAAATGAAACTACATATTTATATAATTCTAGCTAATATCATAAAACATTAAGTACAAACTTTATTAAGCTTTCAATTTCCTCATCTTTAAAAAAGGTCTGAGAGAGACCTTCGCATTTAACCCAGGGACCGTGTCTGACCTCAGCTTCAAAATCCAAGCATTCTCTCTACTCTCAGTAATGGCCCAGATATCACCACCTCTACTAGTAACATTTATCTTCTCTACAATCCTAAAGCTGAATGTATGTGTACAATCGGTGTCCATAACATGCTTGGCTAATGCATTGGTGCAATTCTTAACCCTAATACTTTCGTATGGCACTAAGAAGTGTGGTAAATGCAACTTTTGTGAGTTTATTTGTGAGGATTCAGTGTTCATACATCCAAGCACACATATCCCATATACTTTTAAGGTTAGAGGTGATTGCATGTCCAGAGACCTTGTCTATTTAGCTGTCTGCCTTGTTTGCTCGTCGTTTTACATTGGTAAGACGAATAGATGTTTGAGAGATCGTGTACGGGAACATCAGTACAATATTAGGGTTAAGAATTGCACCAATGCATTAGCCAAGCATGTTATGGACACCGATTGTACACATACATTCAGCTTTAGGATTGTAGAGAAGATAAATGCTACTAGTAGAGGTGGTGATATCTGGGCCATTACTGAGAGTAGAGAGAATGCTTGGATTTTGAAGCTGAGGTCAGACACGGTCCCTGGTTAAATGGTCTCTCTCAGACCTTTTTAAAGATGAGGAAATTGAAAGCTTAATAAAGTTTGTACTTAATGTTTTATGATATTAGCTAGAATTATATAAATATGTAGTTTCATTTTAGTTTAACTTATTGTGCTATGCAAATATTTATGCAAGTATGTATGTAGTAGATTTTATTGATTGAGTTGGTTGCTAAGGAATGAACTTGCTGTTAACAAGTTTTAGTATTTAAGACTCATTGACTTTGTACTTTGTAGTGAGTCTGATGAAACCGCAAGGTGAAAGCGCTTAACTCTGGTACCTGCTGTAATAAAAGAAACGGATTTTTACTTGGAAGTAAATCTCTTTGGACTTGCTGTTGACTGGAGGTTGATGAGATTTATAAGTGATATTTTATTTTATTACCTTTTAGAGCTGTGTTTCGCCCTAATCCTTTGTTACACTTTTATTATATTTATTGCTGCTTGGACTGGGCGTTTACCTTGTTCCATATCTTCTTCATTTACTTTTTAAAGAATATTTGAAAATGAAAAGAAAAACTTTGACATAGATTCTTTGCTCAGCAGGTAACAAAGCAGCAACTTGTTTAAAGTACACAAACTCCTCCATGCAAACCAACCTCTAAAACAATGGTGGAGAAATACTTTTCTACAGAAAAAAAAACCTATCGTGCAGAACAGCGACAGCTTAATTCCCTAAGATGCTAGTAAATTGCCTAGTATATCTGAAGGGACTGGATTTGAAAAAGGCAAAATCTTTTTATTAGAAGAGGTTGCTGAAAATACAGAAACAGGAAAACAGACAGGGGCTTAGTGGCCAGACATGGTCAGACATACCCCCCCCCCATTTTTTTATATTTTTTTGTTAAAATCACTTCACTAAGCAAAGCCACCAAGGGCAGAGAAGAATTACAGGCTTTTATAACAAAGCTTCTCCAATGTTGGGATCAATGGAAGAAAGGTCTGCACAACTGGTGTGCAAAAGATCAAATTCCTAACTGAGATAGGGAGCAGCCTAACAGACTGATGCTGGATCTCTAACAAGAATGGGATCAAAGGAAAGTACTGTGGTGCTGGAAGCACCAACGTTGGTTACAACCTGGGTATCCATCCCACGATGAACTGCCCAAATAATGGGAAAGACAGAAAACAGTCAAAGAATTCTGCTCAAGAACCACATGGGCCTTAAGTCTCCCTTTTTATTTCCTTCACTACACTAGTGAGAGAATCCCCCGAAGAACAAATATCAATTCTGGCAACTGAATCTGCATCCCTGACTACCCCTGTACCTAAAGCATTTGATTCTCACATACTTTAAGCAGCAATGGCACAGCCTTAGAGAATGTGACTGACCACCCTGTCGCTCATGACTATGGTACCATATGCCCCACCAGGGGATATGGAGACGAAAAAAGACAAGTGGTCTGATAGCCTGCCCATGGCTGAGATTACTTGGAATCACAAGCCATGGGCTAAAGCATATTTTGTGATTTATTATTTTGAGCTTTAGGTGCAAACAGGGTAGAAGGTGGGGAGGGCGGTGTGACTTATCACAGTCCATCAAGTCAGGGGACAAGTCTGTAGACAGATCAATACCATATACTGGATACACAGTCAGCTTAGTAAACAAATGAACAAAACCAGTATCCTCCCTTAAAATAGTAAACTATTGTGAGTAATGCTCTAAGCAAAATGACAGTAATTCCAGTAAGCTAGCACAAAGCACAAATACTTGTCCCCCAAAAAAACTCAAAATTAAAAGATAAAGACTAGAAACAGCCCAAAACTCATATACATGATATAAAATAGTCTTAAGACAAGGAATTATTAATACATTTATAAAAAAACTGTCAGACATGTTCCATAAACAAAATGGTGCCAGAAAATGTCCGCAAAGACTCCAAATTTAAATAATAAAGGCTATTAACAGCCTAAAAATAACAAACCCAGCAGAAAATAGTATTAGGCAGGGAATTAAGCATAGACATAAAAATTCCTGTCAGAAAAGATTCATAAAGTAGTGCCAAATCATGATTTAAATTAAAAACTCATTTAAAAAGTCATTAAATTACTTAATTTACCTTCTTATACAAAGATATGGGAAAAAAGTGCGAAAATAATAATTTTCCTGTCAAAAGATTCAAAATAATACTTTAAATCAACAGTCACAATTTACTCAAGATTATGGCAGCATAAGGCAATGACAGAACGTGAGAAAAATGGCCACAGTCCAGAAAGTTTGTCAGGCATCCACAGAACCTCACAAAGCACTTAGAAATGTTATACACCCTTGAGAAAATAGTACTGAGCTTACAATACACAATAAAATACTTGACTGTTAACAGGGAATAAAGTACTGCAAAGATGCACTTTTTCCTACTTCTTAAAGAAACACACAAATAAAATTATATACATTACAAGCACCAACAGAAAAGGCAAAAGGAGAACAACAAAGCCAAAGTCTTCTCAGAGATCCTTCTCTTCCAGTGGAACTAGAAAAAACAAGAGTTGTTGTCTGTGGCTTTGAAGGACTGTCCTGCTCCTATAGCTCTACAGCTAATGGGTCCTTCAAATACACAGGCATGCAGAGGGAGGAGTCTGAAGCATACCTCTCAACCATACCAATTTTCTTGGAAATTACCACTTTTGAGGGAAAACTAGTGGGATGCCATGAATTCCTGTGCGACTCTTTCAATTCCCGATTTTTTTTATTTTTATTTACAAAACAAAGTTATATATTCACCATAACCTTCTCACAAAGCAGCAAAACCATGCCGATAACTGTCAGAAAAACAGTATAAAATAAAAAGCAGTATCTGTTGGTTCACTGACACACTTTGTTAGAAAAACACACAACTTCAGTTAGCGCTTTCGTCTTCTTTACCTCTTAAAGACTTCTTCAGACTGAAATTCATCACTAATTACACTCATTAAATACTCTAATTACTTACAGCTTAAAAGCACTATCCAATCCACAGTTAAAAAGTCATATCACATGATATAAGTCTAAGACTCATAACAATAAAAATAATATAAAAAGGTTCTCCCGTTTGATTCTCGGCTGGAGCGCCTTCTGTGTGGAGTCTGCATGTCCTCCCCATGGTCGAGTGATATTTACAGACATGCAGGTAGGTGCGTGCATGAATGGGCGTGCCTTCTTTGAAGGTTGGGAGTCGGACTGGCAACTCGGCACCACAAAAATCCACTGCAAATCATTAGTGGACCGGAGTTCTGCTGTGGCGACCCCTAACCGGGAAAAGCTGAAAGACTAAAAAAAGTGTTTTAGCCCTTTTCTTTTTAAATATATGACAAATTCCTCTATTATTATTGAGCCCAGGGTAAAAACTTTTAGTTATGTACTTACCATAACTTTAGATGTTTGGGATCCATCTCGCCTACATTCTGTACTGATGGGTTCGAAGTCTCTAATTGGCTGAGCTATTCTATATCCCAGGATGCACCACCACTACTTCCCCAGATCTTGTTTGTCCGCACACATGCACACAATCATAGACAGTTGAAATAACATTGCCAGGTGTTTCAAGATGAAACGGCTAAACCGACCGTCGGTCTCTTCTGATCTCCAAGGCAGGGAAGGAGGGGGTAGTGTAGGAATGTGCGAGATGGATCCCAAACATCTAAAGTTATGGTAAGTACATAACTAAAAAATACATGATGATCTATCCCTAGCACCTGATTCCTGGGTGGCTCACTGGAAAACACTCCTGAGAACTGTGGCAATTTGTAATGAGAAATGAAGGTGTGAGGAGAAGACCAGGTAGCACAAATGTCACTAATGGCAAGCTTGGAATGAAAAGCTGGTAGCCATAGCTCTTGTAGAATGAGCTTTCACAGTGGTTGTAAGCTCTCTATTAGAAAGAAAGTAAGTATGACTGATACAGTCTCTGATCCACTTGGCAATAGTGACCTTTGTGTTGCCCAATTTATTGTCCGAAAAGGACAAAACAACTGATCTGTTTTCCGTGTTTCTATCTAAGTAGTTGCCTGTGAACATCCAATGAATGGAAGATATATTCCGCTCTGTCTGAGTAGTTGGGGAAGAAAACTGGGAGTTCAATGACTGTTGAAGACAAAAACTAGAACAAACTTTGGGAACAAAGGATGGATTAGGCCTGAGGGATACTCTATCCTTATGAAAAACCAGGTATGGTGGTTTGACACATAGGGCTTGAAGTTCCGAAACTCTTCTGGCTGATGTAATTGCCACCAAAAAGGCAGTCTTCCAAGAAAGAAATTTCAAATCACAAGTTGCTGGAAGAGGTCAAAGCACCTGTGGAGCTGGATGAGAAATCGGAGGTCGTAGCAGCCCAGCACCTTTCATGAAGGCTTTACACAACTTATTGCTCATCAAAGGTGGATCTATACTTTCATGAAAATTAGAAATAGCTGCTAATTGAACTTTGATGGTAGAGACTGAAGAACCTTGATTGAATAAGGAAGCTAAAAATTTTAAAACTTCAGACACCGGGGCAGTAATGGGATCCAATCCCCGGAGTTGGGCCCAAATGGCGAATCTCTTCCATTTGCTGTTATACATTTTCTTAGTGGAATTCTTGTGGGCCGAGGACAAGATATGTATGACTTCCGAGTCCAAAACCTGGTTCCTGACTATGGTCGGAAGTGGAGGAGCCAAGCTGTTAACCTCAATGAGTGAAGGGACTGATGAATCTGTCCCGACTGGTGGATCAATAGATCTGGAACCTGGTCCAAGAACCATGGACCGTCCAGTGCGTATTTCCGAAGAAAAGGCAGCCAGACTTGACAAGGCCAGTATGGGGCAACTAAAATCATCCTGCACTGCAAGTGAATCGCCTTCTGGATCACCTTGGGAAGAACGGTGGGCCAAGCTTGGACTGAACTGGGGTGAGAGAGAAAAACTGTAGACATTTGAGAGGAGTTGCAAAGAGGTTAATAGGAGTTCCCCATCTTCTGAAGATCTGAGTTGCCACTCTGTCGTTCAGAGATCACGAGAGAATAGTTCTGCTCAGTCTGTCGGCTATCACATTGGATCTCCCCGGAATTTGTGTTGCCACCAAGGAATGGTTGGTTGCAATAGCCCAATCCCATACTTTCATGGCCTCTCTGCAAAGGGGGTAGGACCTGGTCCCTCCCTGCTTGTTCAGGTACCAGACCACCGACATGTTGTCGGACTGAACGGCAATCATGCCCTGGGGGAGGTAACTGTGCAGTGCTTGTAGCGATACCTCATTTCCAGTATGTTGATGTGTGGTGCCACTTGCCTTGGACTGACCTGCCCAGGTAATGCCCCCCCCCACCCCGTCTGGGAGGTGTCCGTAGTCAAAGTGGCCACTGGAGGTGGAGGAACGAAGGGTCGCCCCTGATCCAGGTTGGAGGAAAGAAGCCACCAACGGAGGTCCTGTTTGCACGTCTCCGTGATCATAATGAGGTGACTGAGAGGGAGATCCTGATACGACCACTGGACTGACAAGAGCCACTGGAGAATCCTCATGTGCAATCTTGCTAAGGGGACTAGGAGAACGGTAGCCGACATGGAATCCAACAGTTGTAGGACCTTTCTTGCTGGGGCTCGGCGTTTGGAGGGCAATGCTCGGACTTGAGATTGTAATGTTTCTATCCTCTCTGTAGGAAGATAGACCCGCATTTGCTTTGAGTCTATCTCTACTCCGATAAACCGTATGCGCTGAGATGGCAGCAACACGGACTTTGCCCAATTGAAGGTGATTCCTAGGGAGTTGCCTAGAGAAATAGTGGCTGCTAGGTTTTGTAAGAGTAGACGCCTGGAGGTGGCAGTTAGGAGCCAGTCGTCTAGGTATGGAAACACCTGGAATCCTAGACTTCTCAGGTGAGCAGTCACCACCGCCAAACATTTGGTGAACACCCTGGGGGCTGTGGTGAGACCAAAGGGCAGTGCACGGAACTGGAAATGACTGTCTCCCAGGCTGAAGCGCAAGTGTCTCCTAGACGCCTGATCTATCTGGATGTGATAATAGGTGTCCTTGAGATCTATGGAGCACATCCAAACACCTTTCTCCAGCAGCAGGAGAATGGATTGTAAGGTGACCATCCGGAACTTGGACTTCTTGACAGAACGGTTGAGCTTGTTGAGATCCAAGATGGGCCTCATGTCCCCGGTCTTTTTTGGCACCAAAAAGAATCTTGAGTAAGCGCCTAATCCAGTCTGGTCTTCGGGGACCGGTTGGATGACTCTTTTTGAAGCAGCTTTGAAATTTCGCAGGCTGCGAGATCCCGTTGACTGGGTGGTGGGTCCGGGATTTTCAGTGTCGGTGGTGGGGGCTGAGAAAAGGGGATGTTGTAACCTCCAGCAATGATCCGGAGCACCCATCGGTCCTGGGTGATATTCTCCCAGGCCTTTAGATGCCTCGAAAAACAACCCACGACTGGCTCCGTGGGCAATCCTTCAGGGATGCTGGAAGGTTGAGGAGCCACGAAAGGACTCACGGTCTCCAGTGTTGCGGGGGCCTCTGCCGCCTCTGGGACGGCGTCTTCCTGAAAAATTTCCCCCTCCTCTGCCTCTAGAAGCGGGATCATCCTGCTGTGAGGGGTAAGTCTTCTGAGATTTGCGGAACCACATTTTCCCTCCTCTTCTAGCCTTGGGATAAGGCCGGAAGGGAGTGGAAAAAGTCAAAGTCTTACCCTCTTGTTCACAGCGGGTCAAGGTGTCCTTTACCTTGGGTCCAAACAAGGAGGACCCATCAAAGGGAGCATCGGCAAAGGAAGACTTGAAGGCCTCCGCAAAATGACACAGGCGGAGCCAGGCTTGTCTCCGTAGAGCAATACCTGTACCGCCGCGCCCTACTCGCCCTTCGGCCATATGAAATGAGCCTCATGGACGAGTTCGATATCGATGATAGAGTAGCCAACTGAGAGCTAACTGTCTGGGCCAACTGCTCAGGTAGGTTACCAGAGAGGGTATCTGAAAGCTCCTTGACCAGATCCCTCTGAAGTCTGGTGAAGTCGTGGGTAATTCAGAGACCTTAAAGTAAAGGCCGCTGAAGTGAGGGTGCGCTTCCCGTACCTATCCATACTCCTGGACTCTTTATTAGGAGGGTGGACAGACATTGAAGCCTCTGCCACATCTTGCTGGGTAGCAGATGCCACCACCAGGGCATCTACGGCCACACCTTTGGATAAGAATTCCTTTTCTGGGGGTGCTGACAAAAATTTATTCGGGTGAGCTGACACCGGTTCCACAGAATAGATCAAATCCAGGAGCTCATCGAAGGGCGGAGACACCCAGGAGGCGGAAGGCTGAGCCTCGAAGGCCTTGAGGAATACCGACTCCTCAGCGGAAGGGGGTTTGGATTGCCAGTCGCCTCGTTGCTTGAGGATTTCTAAGATGTCCACAAAGGAGACATCATCCGAGGACGACTTAGGGGACCCCTCCGCATCATCGAGGTCGGTGCCTGAGGTGAGAGACTCATCAGGCGAGTCAAGGTGCTTCCTCTTACACTGTCTCTTCCTGGGAGGTTCCTCCGAAGAAACCTCGGAAGGACCCCCAGGAAGGGAGGAATCCCCAATGGGGGTGACCTCAGGCCCCAGGGCTCCGCTGTCTTGAGACAGGGGGACAACAAAGGAACAAGTCCCCATGCCAACGGAAGGTGCCGGAGAGACGGTGGAGATAGCCAAGGAAGATTTGGCTAAAGCACTCCTTATGGCCCTGAAGGCCGGACCCCCCCGAGTCCTGGGAAGGTCCGACCCCTGAGGCCACAACAGTAGAAGGCACTCCTGAGAGGGAGGCTCAGAACAGCATCGGACCCCTGGGGCCGACCGAGAGGTCCGTGTAACTCAGACGGTCGGAGTTGGAACCTCCACCGGCTCCACCAGCACCGACTCCAACAGTGCCGAGGCTGTTGGAGGAGGAACCAAACAACAGGGTGGACAATCGGCTCCAGAGCCGACTGGGCTGGAGCCGATACTAACTTTTGGAAGACTGGAGACTGAAACAGCCTTTGAAGTACCCTGTCAATATCCGAATCGGACATCCTCGAGGACCGAGAAGAGATTGACTTCTCCGCCCGGTTCCGAAGACTGGGGACTGGCTCGAATAGTCTCAAGTAGTATGGAGATTCCACCAGCAAAGCAATTTCCCTCGGGGACGGTAGAAGAGTCTGAGTGTGCGACTTTTCTCCAAACCATTGGAGCCGAAGAAGGTGACCCACCTCTTGATGCTCGAGCTCTCGGCTCCGAGGACAGAGGAGTCGAGGCTGGAGGCACCGAGGCAGACCGTTCCGACCTCGGCTCCAAGTCCGTGGAGTGATTTCTTTGCCGTCGGCTCCGGCGGACTGGTTTCTTCCTGGAGGGTGAGGGGGAAGAAGATAAAGCCTCCTCAAAGGAAGGGGTGATCATCCCTTTCAATATCAATTTGTTTTTCCTCTCTTGGAGGACACGGGAAGAAAAAGCATGGCATACACTACACGACTCTTGAAGGTGCTTAGGCCCTAAGCAATAAACACACGGAGAGTGATCATCCGTTATCGACATTTTGTACCCACACTTGGTACATTTTTTAAAACCCGAAGGCCTGTGTTCCTTCAACATCACTAGAAAGACACCAAAAACCAACTAGGGACAAAACTAAGCACACAGAGAGCCAAATCCTTCTAACTTATGCAGGATCGACCAAAGGGATGCAGACACACAGGTGAAACAGTAATACCTCTAACTAAAACGGGACCTAGCGTTAAAGAATCAAAAACCACACACAAAAATTATACAACAATTTTAACAATAATTTTCACAACACCAAGGTCTGAACACGGCCCAAAGGAGAGCGCGAAGGAACCCCCACCAGTTAAAGCGGGAACCTAACGCCAAGAAATTCACACAACTTTTTTTTTACAAACAAAACCCTCAACAAGTGATAAGTAGCTGTTAAAACAGCTTTTGGGTGAAAAATTTGAGAAATTCTGACAGAAAACTTGTCAGTAAAGAGTACTTAGCCCAGCCAAGTCGAGACCACGTCTATTGCTGTCAAGCGGCAAACGAGATCTGGGGAAGTAGCAGTGGTGCATCCTGGGATATAGAATAGCTCAGCCAATTAGAGACTTTGCTCTATAGTATAGCGTGCCAAGTGGCTCCGAACCCATCAGTACAGAATGTAGGTGAGATAGGATCACATAACATCATCCATTTAGCTTCACTTGCCAGCAGTATTCTAGCCATCCTAACTTCCTATCTTCTTCTACATTGATGGTGTTATTAAAACGTTTCAATGCCTCCAGCACTAGACATTTAAAATTTACTTTGCATTTATTTTCTTTGTAATGTTTACACATGGCATTTTTGTCATCATCACTGGCAATAGTATACTCCCTACATAAAATGCCTGACATTCCATGCACATTATTAAATAAACCACATTTTTGCTTTTGCATGAGAAAGTCCCTGGTATTCTAACTAAATAATTGCCCACTCCAACTTCATTAGAATCTGTATACAAATAATTGCACATATTACAATTAAAGCATTTATTCATTCCTTTTCTACTTTCGACTGGTTTATTTCTATTCAATTTCTTCTGAAAAAATCTTTGCAATTTTTAGATCTTTTTTGAACAAATTTAGACCCTGTACCAATTTTCTTTATTATTTCATTATTAGCCTTGAAAATTCCCCAATTTCTACTACTAATGCTTTTTATTGCTTTGGAATCAACACTATTTTGTACTGCCAAAGCAGTCCTATGAATACATGTTTCTCTATGTATGTTGTCATCATTAACAGTCCCTCTTTCCTTTATGACATTCTCTAACATACTATCCATTTCTTTTTTTGGATACCCTCTATACTCCATTCTTTTACAAAAATTATTAGCTTCTTCTAGAAATTTACTATCATTTTTAGTCAGAGTATGTCTTCTTTTTAACTTACCAACACTATTTTGTACTGCCAAAGCGGTCCTATGAATACATGTTTCTCTATGTATGTTGTCATCATTAACAGTCCCTCTTTACTTTATGACATTCTCTAACATACTATCCATTTCTTTTTTTGGATACCCTCTATACTCCATTCTTTTACAAAAATTATTAGCTTCTTCTAGAAATTTACTATCATTTTTAGTCAGAGTATGTCTTCTTTTTAACTTACCTTTGATTATGTTTAGTTTTGTTTTCTTAGGGTGAAGGCTTGAATAGTGTAAATACATATTATTTTGAAACTCCTTTTTATATATTTTAGATGTTAATTTATTATTTTCTTCATAAATGGTAAGGTCCAAAAAAATAATTCTATCCTTATCATAATTGTGAGTAAATTTCAGAGCGTTTATATCACGTTATCGAAAGATGAAAATAGCGAACGCTATTTCATCGGCCCCAAAACATCTAAACATGTAAATATCGAACATTCAGAACAGCAAATCTTTTCCAATGGAAAAAATTTGCTGCTTCAAAACACAACACAAGCGCATCAAACAAACGGCAACCACACACATACACTTAAATTCCTACATCTAACGTTACACTAAACTAAACATACACTACTATTTACCCACTTACCTTAACCCAAACCCTAACCTAAGTTCAATTACTATCGCACACTCACCTAACCCGAGCCCTAACCCTAACTCACTTAAACCGCCCCTAACCCTAAAGTCACTATCGCACACACGCCTAACCTGCGCCCTAACCCTAACTCACTTAACCCGCCCCTAACCCTAACATACAAACAATCGCACACTTACCTGTACCCAACCCGTAACTTTCCACCACAGCGCTAAGAACAGCGAAGCCACAGAAACGGCCAACCAAATTCTTTCCCGAGAAAAGAATTCGCAGTTCTGCAGCTTCGCTATTCTTAGCGTTCGCTGAACAGTGTTCAATATCAGAATATTTGAAGTTTTAATACTTTAATGTTCTGATATAGACCCAAATTCAGATAGGTACACACATTATTTATGTATTTTAGACACTCTTCTAATATTTCAATAGAAACTCTCCATCATCAATAAATAGATACATCTTTACTATGAGAAACTTAATAGTAAATCCAACAATCAGCCTGGGACTAATGCTGGCGAAATAACAAGAAGCAATGAGAAACAAAGTTTGGATGCAATAAAAGCATCAGAACAAATAGACCGAAAACAAAAGGGGCAAATGCTAATATTAATGCAGTTCAAACAAAAGAAACAGTAACACTGCCCACTAATGATTGCCAACAAGTAGTAGAGGTGTATCAAAGGGTAAAACTATAAAAGCAACCACAAAATCAGCACAAAAGGCATTAGACGAAAACAAATCAACCATGAAGGACATAGGTACTGTAAACTTTAAAATTGTTAATCTTTCAAAGTAAGAATTATCAAGAGATTATTGTTCAGTTTTAAGTAAAGGCTGGAATTTTGCTCCAGCTCAGAGAGCTGAGAAATTAACTGCAATAAATGAAATGATAGACTATGTGAGGTGTCTGAACTTTGATATTATGTTTGAAAAACAGAATGATGTTAAAATAGAATTTTATAAGCCTAGTTGTTTTAACCCACCACTATGCAAAGAACTGGAAATGTTCCTAAATGTCTGTAAAGCACAAATAGTTGAAACATTAGACAAAAAGGCTGGGTTTAAGTATTATAATCTCACTAAAATTGAAAAAGAATGCTTTGATAAATTATGTAGAAATGAAGAAATACTGATATTTAAGGCAGCCAAAGGGGGATCCCTGGTTGTACTGGACAGGGAAGAGTATGAGAGAAAAATGGGAGAAATGTTAACAGATGAAAAATTTTTTAAGAAAGTTACAATTAAAGATGTAAAAAAGGGCTATGCCCTTATAGATTCCTGTATAGAAGAGTGGTTCTATACAGGTAGAATTGATGAAAAGACTAGAAAAAATCTAATACCAATCCAAAAATAAGTAGAATCTCAGGCATTCCCAAGATCCATAAAAACCTGGAACCCCCCCCCCCCCATTAAGGCCTATTGTTGCAAGTAATCCAAAAGAGAAGTACAGGAGCAAACCAAGGCTGGCAACAAAAATCAGCATAAATCCAGCAGTCACTAAGGCTTATTCAAGCAGCAAAAATAAATGCTAGTTCAAACAATGACTGAATCCTTAGAAAAAACAGGTAAAATCCAAGCTGTTTTATTGGTAGGCACTTTCACCCTGTAAGGGCTTTTTCAAACCATAAGAAACAAAGCAGAAAGAGTCTTTCCATCCTTCTCACACCTGCACAATGTGTGTTTAACCTTGGTGCCAAAAAGAGATGTGCTATCAAAAGGAACACTGACTAATGAAGACTTAATGGGCTTTGCAAAATCACATAAGTGCATCCAGGTGTGCCTCCTAATGGCAATGCCTGAACCCATTGTCCTTGACGTTCCTTCTGTTACATTAGAAATGAGCCTCATGGGGGAGTTGGATATCGATTGTAGGGTAACCAACTGAGAGGTGACAGATGCTGTCACCTCTTCAGAAATGGATTCTGAGAGGGTATCTGACAGCTCTTTATTCAGTCCCTCTGTAGCCTTGTGAAATGTGCTAAATAGTTCAGTGACCTTAAGGTGAAGGTCACTGAAGCACAGACATGGTTCCTGAATCTGTCCATCATCCCGGACTCCTTGTTGGGGGGATAAACAGTTGAACTTTCTTCTGCAAGTTCCTTCTTAGTGGCTGCCACCATGACCATGGCATCAACAGACACACCCTTGGACCAAAACTGTTTATCCTCTGGAGCTGTCATGATTTTATTGGGCTTCCTGGGAATTGGTTCAATGGTGTCTGGATCCTGCCATGTCCTCCGTGAGATTAAGTTAATGAGCTCGTTGTCAAGGTCACCCAGGAGGGAGATGAGCCTGTACTGAATGGCTCCAGGAGTACAGATTTCTCTGTTGAAGAGTTGCTGGGCTTCCAGTCACCCCTCTGTTTTAGGATTTCTAGAATGTCTCCGAATGAGACATCATCAGGAAGTGACCGTGGGGACCCTTCACCCTCATCAAAATCTGTATCTTTGGTGACAGATTCAGGGGAATCTAAATGCTTTTTCTTGCATGTTCTCTTCTTAAGGGCCACCTCAATGGGATACTCTGGGGAGGTGTCAGAAGAAGTAAGGGTACCCTAATGGGAAGCCTGGGGTTTTGGTACTGGCTGCCCCTGTGGAGAGAATAGTTGAGACTCCAGACACAGAGACAGTACAGCTGTAGATATAGGGTCCGAGGGGGTAGGTGCCGCCTCAGTCATGGGAGCAGACAGGGCTCCATGACTGCAAGGACAGATCCCCTTGTCAAGGGATAGAACCCCAGATCCGAGATGACAAGTCTCTGATCCATGGTCTCACCCTGCCCCAAGGACAGTCCCCCTGAGCCAAACGGACCATTGCCAAGGCTCCAAGGTGTAGAAACAGCTCCAAAACCCATGGAGTCTTGTGAAGCTCCTTGGACCCAACAGGGTAGACTTGGCTAGGAGAGCTCTCCAGATCCAACTGAACTAAAGGGCTTAGAGCAAGCCTCAGATCCAAAGGGTTCTCAGATCCGAAGCTGATGGGCCTGGATGACTCAGAATCAAGGGCTCCAAGACCTTAAAAGGGATGCAGAAGAGGAACAGGCAATGGTGGAGTATTGGATGTATGGTTCTCCTGACCCAATGGGGTAAGGAGCCAAAAGGATAACTGACTGGCTGTGCACAAAGAGAATTTTTCTCACTAACCTCTCCACATCATCTTCAGTATGGCTTCCGGGAGAGCAAGTGGACATCCCTGAAGATGATCTTGGCCTCTCTAAGAAGGGGAAGGAACTCTGGAGGGAACTAGGTCCACTGAAGGGGAGTATCTTGCTCTGAGTAAAACTACCACATCATCATGTCTTTCTGTCGGATCCGAGGAGGTCTGATCCGAGGTGTCTTTAAATTTCAAGCTTTTCAGATCTGAAGAGACAGTAGGATCCAAGGATTATTTCTTCGTCTTCATATTTCTCAGATCCGTGGATGAAGTCGGAGCCAAAGATTTAGTCCTTTTCTTTTTTGGATCCAAGGGAACTGATGGATCCAAAAACGATCTTTTCAAGGACTTCTCTGAAGTCTTAGAAAAGTAGATGAAGTGCTTAGAGAAGTGACAGATACTTTCCTGGAATTTTGTTTTGTAGCTCCAGATAAAGCCTCACTAAAGGAGGATGGAAGTATTCCCTTCAGTATTAATTTGTTCTAGTGTTCAGCCCTTGGATTGAACGCATGACAAATTGAGCAATTCTTTTGGAAAGGAAGGTGTCTAATACAGTACATGCAAAGCACATGAGTGTCAGAAAAAGGGATTTTCTGACCACATTTGCCACACTTTTTAAAGTCTGCTGGGCTTTTATCTTTTTCCGACATCTTAATAAGCAAACTCTAACAACTATAATAATAATAATAATAATAGTAACACACACAAAAAACTGTAACCATAAGTTATTTTTTTTAAATCTAACTTGTCAAACAAACTACATCAGAAAGGCTATAAGGTATTTTTTTTAAAGCAAAAAAGGGAAAAGAAAGAGGAAAGCCACCTACAAAGGCAGTTATTAGCTACAATGAGCATAGAAGAGGGAAAGGGAGGAAAAAATACTATATATAGTATTTCACAGAGTTTGCTAGTGCAAGGAAAGACAATCAGAAATGAGAAACAAAAACTACAGAGCTAGTATGAAGAAAAAACACATCTAATTTAAAGCTCAGGAGTCTAACAACCATGTCTTTCACTGGAGGCGGCAAACAAGATCTGAGGTCATTGGGGTTGGTGCATTCTGGGTAAGGGAGAAGCTTGAGAGTTCTAAGTTGCCATGAGCTTTTGCAACTGCCGAGTTGGATCCAACAGTTTGGATCTGAACCCATCAGTTGAGGACAGGATGAAATTTGACATCAGATTTTTAAGTTATGGCTGACATCATTACACGTCGGCAGTGTATCCAGCAACTTCGTCAATGTGCAGGGGCATGTGTGATGACATCAGCTTCGTGAGGCAGTGCTTGACTGCCTGTCAGACTTGGAGACTCAGGAGATTTAAAAAAAAAATAAGAAAAAAAATTCAGTTGTTTACAGCTGCAGCACAGCCCACCCACAAGTGATTTATGGCACTGCGTCAGCAAATCAACAAGCGAGGATGTCTAGTCAACACGAGTGCGTGATGACTGTCATATGAAAGCGACAATGAGGACTACTGAAATGACTGAATGATCTGCCTGCCGTGGACTGTTTGGATGGAATAGCAGCAGCAGAGCTGTATACAATTTAAGTTCTGCAGTGCAGTGCACTAGAGAATGAGAGACAGACAGTCAGACACCACACCCACCCACCCATGTCCACAGGATGAGGAAATTTACTTTCTCTGGCACACTCTCAAAAGTAAAAAAGAACACAAGTCAAGGAGCTGTGATTGGGGGGGGGGGTTAATAAATCAGCTTATAAGATTCTTAGATATATACTGCTTGGATACTAGCAATTAACCACAAACCACAGGCTGTTGAAATATAATAATAATAATAATAATATACTTTACATGAAGTAAGTAAATTATGAAATTATTTTGTAAGATTAAATACAAATACAGCAAAATCATTATTTGCAGTAGGAAAAATAAAACACTCTTTCGAGGATATAATGATATTTGAACAACATTAGAAGATTTGTTCTCCCAGGAAGAACCTCAATGAAATTTGTAATTTTATTCCATTTAATTTTTTGTTTCATAATCATTCTGTTTAGTTTGACATACAGTGTTTTCCCTGCCCATTTAAGCTTCTACTGGAAAATGAAAGCAATCCATGTTTCATTAGATTTTACAACAATGGATAAGCCATTACATGTAGAATGATGATACACTTTTAAATGTCAGTTTTCAGAGAAGTGTTCCTGCAAGAAGCAACATGCTCTGTTGTCCGTTTTTTGTAGGGTTTTAACTGCATGAATCATTTTAGAACAGAAAGGAATAATAGTGCTTTGTGGGAACTAGAAATCATTAAGCAGCCCTTGCAGAAAACAGACCAAATGTTTACAGCTACTTAATGTGGTAGCAACGGGTATCATAAATGTAATTAACACTCTTGATAAATGTAAAGTAGCTACTGTGCTACTACAATAAACTAAAGAAGTACTACATAAAAAAGATCTATATTATGCATTGTATGAGCAAGATTCAGGGAAAGTATAGTTGCAGCAGCACATTAAACTATCAAGTAGGTAGCAATTGCCTCCTCTTTGTGTCTGTAGTTTTGAATATTTTTGTGTATATGTATGTGTATATACATGGAAGTGGTAGTCACACGTCTAAGCTTACTAAAACAAGAAGTCTGGATAAAGCCTTAAAAATTAGGGGGGGGGGGGGCAAAGACCCTAAAATAGGGAAAGATTTAAAATATTGTTCTTACAAACTTAGAATGTTGTTAGAATAACAGGCTTTGTGTTAGCTTGCTTTTTCTGCTCTTTAGGATATTTATTTATTTATTGACATTTGTTTACCAGGAAGGTCTGACTGGGTAGAACCCCATTTTCATCAGAAGCCCAGGGAGAAAAGTTCCAAATTATTACAAAACATTTTAAGAACAATAATTTTACAATCTTCAAAAATAAAACAAATGCATCTGCAGTTTAAAGAATAATAACAAATTAGACATAATATAAAAACATTGGTTAAGAATCGATACAAGTTATAGGATATTCATTTAATATTTAGAGAAATTTTAGACAGTCTGTACAGAAATTAAAGGTAAACTAGTATATTACAAACAGGAAATGTCATATGAAGTGAGAGAAAAGAATAGTTGTGTAAGACCTTACCATAACCATAGATGTCCTTCTCTTCTATGTTGCAGTATTCTTAACAGTATTCATAACAGTAGGGAGTAGCTACCTGCAGCGAGTAGCTACCTGCAGCACCACCGTCCGGCCTGTATACCAAAGTCTTTGTCCTGGATGGTACGTGTGATGTCAGCTACGAGGGCCATAAACCGGCATTAGATATATAGGTGACGTCTGCACGTATCCTCCTGAGAATAGTTTCTGCTGCATATGCTAGTGCCCCTGAGGTTTTTCAGGAGGGTCCTGAGACCCTTAGACTTATATGCCTGCTAGAGCCAGGGCAGTAATAAGGCTATGTAGGTAGGGACTGGGGGAAGAAAATGGCCACGGATGTTCATAAAATACCCGCTATGGCAAAAGCGAGAAACAGGGGGTAGGAGGGTGGGACTGAATACTGCGACATAGAAGTGAAGGACATCTATGGTTATGGTAAGGTCTTACACAACTATTCTATATCCTTCTATTCTAATGTTGCAGTATTCACAACAGTAGGGAGAGTACCAGAGCTTTATGTATGATACTGGGAGGAGGAAGGGTTTCTGTGGTCCAGGATACCCTGTAGGATAGTTCTGGCAAAACCAGCTCTAGCACGGGATGCCATGTCCAGCTTGTAGTGTTTGGTGAAGGTGTGCACTGAGGTCCAAGTGGCTGCCTCTAAAATAGAAGGGGAATCAATGCCTTTAAAAAAGGCAGAAGAAGAGGCAGCTGCTCTGGTGGAATGTGGTTTGATGCTGCCCTACAAGGTTTTTCCATGGTGGAAGTAGCAGAAGGAGATGTACTTAGAGATCCATGAAGCAATGGTTTGCTTAGATACAGCTTTCCCTAGTGCTCTGGGATGGAAGGAAACAAATAATTGTTCCGATTTCCTGATGTCTTTGGTTTTATCTAGGTAATATCTTAGTTGTCTGTGCACGTCCAGAGAGTGAAGGGTCCTCTCTAAAGCATTTTGAGGATGGGGGTAAAAGACAGGTAGGTTAATGGTTTGATTCAACTATAGATCATTAACTACCTTGGGCAAGAAGGAGGGGTTGGTTCTGAGCACCACTCTGTCCCTGTGAAAGACTAGGTAGGGGGATGTGGCCATCAGGACTTGGATCTCCAAAACCCTCCTGGTGGATGTGAGGGCAACTAGCAGAACTGTTTTGAATGTAAAACATTTCAGAGAAGCAGAATGTGCTGGTTTAAAAGGAGCTAGTGTTAGCTTTTGTAATACAAAGTTTAGATCCCATGGAGGAGGGATGGGTTTCCATGGGGCATTGATGTGGAAGACTCCTCTTATAAAGAGTTTGACTTCCAGTCTGGAAGCCAGGGGAGATGAAATGGGCACACAGGCAGAAATGGCCGACAAGTGGACTTTGATTGAGGAATATGTCAGTCTTGTTTGGAATAGCTCACACAAGTAGGACAGGACCCCAGGGATGGAGGTAGTTAGGGGGTCCTGTTTGTTCCTATGACACCAATTGGAGAATCTTAGCCATTTAGCTACATAGTTTTTCCTAGTGCTGGGTTTTCTGGCCTCCTGCAGAACATTAAGTATGTCTTCTGAGTCAAGGTGTCTGTAAGGGATCAGGATTCTATCACCCATAAAGTCAGTTTTAGATTGTTCACCTGTGGGTGTAGCAGACCCCTTGTTCTGTGTGAGCAGGTCTATCCAGTGGGATAACCTGTGGTGATTGCCCTTGGCTAGAGAAAAAAGGAGGGGAAACCAATGCTGTCTTGGCGCCAAAAGGGGGTCACCAGTAGGATTTTTGGTTTGTCCCTCTGAATTTTCAGGAGGCCTTTCTGGATCAGAGTGAAAGGGGGGAAGGTGTACAGGAACACCCCCCCCCATGAAAAGAAGAAGGCGTCCACTTTCCACGCTTGTGGGTGTGGGTTCCTTGTGCAGAAGTTGGGCATCTGTCTGTTTACTGGGGAGGCAAAAAAGTCTGCTTGTGGGATACCCCACCTGTGTATCAGGTCTAGGAAAACCTCCCTCTGTAGCAGCCATTCGTGAGAGGGGGTTGAAGTTCTGCTGAGTGCGTCTGCTATCACATTCTGTTGAGAGGGGATATACATGGCCAACAGGTGTACTCTGAGGGAGTCTGCTAGATTCTAAATCTGAATGGCCAGTCTGCATAGAGGGTCTGACCTGGTCCCTCCTTGTTTGTTTATGTACCACAGAATTGTCATGTTGTCTGTGATTACCTCTAAGGTTCCTGGCAGGATAGAGGGTTGGAATGTTAGTAGGGCTAACAGCAAGGCTCTCATTTCCTTGATGTTGACATGGTCTTTTACTCTGAGAATGGACCATTTGCCTTGTACTGAGAGGTGTTGTTGATTTGTTTGCAACACTGCCCCCCAGCCTAGGTCCGAAGCATTGGTGTAAAGGCATTGAAGTGGAACTGGGGTCTGAAGGTGGAGCCCTGGGTTGGTCTGTATTGCACATATCTACCATTGAATCTCCCTCTTTAAGAAAGGGAGGAGTGGGAGGGGCACCTCCAAGGGTTGGGAATGTTGGTTCCATAGATTTTTCAGTACGCATTGAATTTTGCGCATGTGTAGTCCTGCCAAAGGCATCATGTGTATAAGGGATGCCATGTGGCCTAATAGTTTCAGAAACTCATGAGCTGTCAGAAAGGTTCAGGAAAGGATTTGGTTGAAGTACAGACCGAGTTCCTGAATCCTTTGGTCTAGTATGAAGGCTTTCATGCAGTCTGCATCCCAGAAAAATCATGTCCTGAGAAGGAGTCAGGCAAGATTTTTCTACATTTATAGTAAATCTCGGAAGGAAGAGTGTGTGTGACACCTGCTGCAAATGGAGGAGTAGGAGTTGGTGGTCTTGGTGGAGGTTGTCTAGGTAGGGATATAGTTGTATACCCTCTGTCCTGCAATGGGCAATGAAGGGGGCTAGACACTTGGTGAACACTCTGGGGGCTGTGGATAGACCAAAGGGAAAAGCAGAGAATTGAAAATGGCAGCAGCCTGTAGAAAATTTGAGAAATTTCCTGTAATCCGGATGAATGGGGATGTGTAGGTAGGCATCCTTGAGATCTAGAGCCACCATGAAGGCTTGGGGGGAATTAGAGGCAGGAATATAGGTAAGGGTATCATTTTGAAGCTGGGTACATGAAGGAAAAGATTGAGAAAGGAAAGATCCAGGATAGGTCTCGGGACCCTCTTTCCTGGGGACCAGGAACATTCTGGAGTAGAACCCTGAGTTCTTTTGAGGGCAGGAACTGGTTCTATGGTGCCTTGGTTTAGGAGTTGTTGAATAATGGGTGGAAATAGGTGAATCAGATTTTTTTGGTGGTTGTGGAATGCCCTTAAAGGGTGGGAGCATCCACCAAGACATGTAATATCCTCTCTGGATGATGGAGAGGACCCATTATTCTTTTGTAAGTTTCCGCCAGGAGGGGAGGGAGAGAGTGCGATGGAGGGATATGGGAGTTTCTGGATGCAAGGTGGATGAGTCACAGTGGAGGGGGCCTGGGATGGTCAGGCTGTCTCCGAAAGGGAGTGGCAGAAGATCTTGAGGGCAGTTTTGGGGTAGAAGTCTTCCTCTGCTGCCTAAGTCCCTTGGATTGTTGAGTTGAGGAAAAGGATTCCCTTCATACAAAGGATGTTTTTTGCGGGTAGTTTCTATGATATCTAGGAATAAGGAACACCAAAAGGTGTTTTACATTTTGCAACACTTTTCCCTTCTCTAGGAGGGATTTGAGGATCTCAGCAAAGGCTTGTCCAAAAAGAGCCTTATTGTCTAATGGAGCATCCAGAAGTTTGGTCTGAACATCCATGGGAAGGGGATGTAGCCTTACCGAGGAGTAACAATGCAGCACTGATCTAGAAGCAGCAGCTTTGGAAGCAGCTTCCACAGCACCATAGCTGCACCTAATAGAGTGCCTGGTCACTTGTGATGCTGTCGAGAGGAGAGAGTGTAATTGTACTTTGGTGGGGGAGTCCTGGACCTCAGCAAGAAGGTTGTAGGCCTTAGAAATGATATCAAGTACAAACCTTGCCATGTGGGTTTGGTAGTTCAGGGCCCTAATGGCCAGAGTGGAAGATGTGTAGACCTTTTTTCCTGTCCATAAATTTACTGCCTTTATCAGTTGGATAAAGAGCAGAGGAAGGAAGCTGTCTGGAGGGCTTGTTTGCATAAACAGCTATAACAGCTGGGTCAGCAGGAGGGTTCTTGTAAAGAAATTGGGTGTCCTGGGGGACCCCATAAAATCTGTGTGGTCATTTAGCTGCTGGAGGTTGGAAGTCAGGAGACTGTGAAGCAGCTAAGAATGCATCTTGAAATGCAGGTAGTAAAGGGGGCGCAGCTGAGGGAGTGGGCTCCTCCATTTGCATAAGGTAAAAGTATCTTTTCTTAGAATCTGAGAACTCAGAGGCCTGCCACTTGAAGTCTGGAGTAATGAATTCCTTGGAGGATTCAATTTGAGTCTCATGAGAGAAGGATTCCTCAGAGGACGAGTATTCCTCCTCAGACACATGGGTTGGTTGAGGAGTAAGAGTAGGTGGGAGTTGTTGGGATTGTAAGGCCTGAAAGGCCTCAAAGAGGCTTTGGGAAAAGGATTCCCAGCCTGACATCTGAGGGGGTTCAACGTGTAGATAACTGAGAAGCCAATGCCGGCCTAGCAAGAGGAGGAGAAGCAGGGGCTTCTGAGAAGGTGAGCTGTGGTTCCCTCTGCCATCAGACTCTGATGGCTGAAATACCTCAGGGGACGTACCTTCGGTATCCCGCACCCCAGCTTCCATTGTGTTTCCCTGGCCAGCTTGGGAGACCATTGTCCGAACAGACTCCGGGTCTGCTATTGCCTCTACAGCCAGTTCAGATGCCTGAATTGCAGCCTGGGATTCGGGCCTAAGTTTTTCACCTTCTTCCGAGGAGGCTCGTCGGATGGGCCTATTCCTCCCTCCATGCCTAACGCCAAACGTCTGAGTCTCTGATTCTCGAGGTAAAGATTCAAAGCCACTAGTCGGCTATGAAGTGTTTTGGGGATGAACAACTTACAGATAGAACAGAATGTATGATCATGTGCCTCACCTAGAAAGAAAACAAACATCATACGTGTCCTTGTGAGGAATCTGTCTCCCACAAGCACACTTCCCTTTCCTAGCCGACATGTAAGTCTAAAACAGCAAGCAGAACAAGTAAGTAAAAACCCCAGTGGGCACTTATCTGAATGGTCCCAACGGTCATCTGGGTTTGATACTCATAACTGCAGTCATCTGATAAATGCAAAGTAAGGTAGAACTGGCAAACGGGCATCCGATGATCACTGCGGCAGAAAAATACTGAGAAGGATATGTGCAGACATTACCTTTATACCTTATGGCCCTCATAGCTGATGTCACACGTACCCTCCAGGACAAAGACTTTGGTATACTAGCCGAATGGTGGCTCTGCAGGCAGCTACTCCCTAATGTTATGAATACTGGAACATCAGAATAGAAGGTCATCACAGGTTTATGCTATAATATATGCTATTTAGACAGAAGTTGGGAAAGAGAATTTGATAGCAATAAGGAAGTAAGTGAAGAAGGGAGACTTAGGAGGTATAAGGAATAAAAAAGTACTTGTTCACATTTAGGAATATAGTTTATCCTGGTTTTGAGCAAGAACAGAACCAGATTTTAGCTAGGAAGTCTTTCAGAACAGTTTTGAAAGATGGGAGTGAGAGTATAGACACAATGGATAAAGGTAAGGAGTTCCAGACCTTAGCAACCTTTTACGAGTGCTAACAACATTTGCTGGGTTTGTAAACAGAGAGGAGTTTTTGGTCATTAGATCACAATGACTGACCGGGAATGTAGTTATGTAAAATGTTTTTAGTGCTGGACAGGCAGATGGATGCTGGATAATTTTATAGGTGGTAAGAAGCTGTGTATATGTTACTTGATGAGGCAGTTATAACCAGTTTAGGATTTTCAGTGCTATACAGTAGTGTAACTGGTGTTATTGTCAGCGTCATGTGGATGTTTGTAAATGAGTTACTTGTTGGCATTATAGGGTAGCCAAAATCATGCGCTGTATAGGTATTGTGCAATGTTAACTGTGCTGCTAAAGGTATTGATATACATGCATATGCCTGAAGTTGGTTTCTCCCTAGTGCTGACTGATGTCATTGAGAACATTCTGGCATTTGAGTTTTCCAGTTCTATATATGTAAACAGTAGTGTGCAAGGACTAAAGGCTAGCTTGAACAGAATTCTTGAACTGAGACTAAGGTATGTGTGATGCAATGTCAGGCTGTGGTGTTGCTGACAACATTTTAGCAGCAAGCATGAAACTTCAGTATATCAGTGCTATATAGTTTTATTTTCCAAATGATGTCTTGGTGTATCATGGTAATGATGATGATTTTAATAATTATATTATGTTAGCTGCATAAATTTATAAACCTTTCTCAGCATGTTAATGTGTTATCTTATACACAAATATTTCACATGTATTGAAGGTCATGCTGCTTAACACTAGGAGCCTTAACCTGAAAATGGACTCACTGGAAGCTCTCCTTGCACTGGAAGATACCAATGTCTGTGTGGTCACAAAAACTTGGTTTAGGGCTGTGGAGAGCACCCCTGCCTTAACAGGCTGTACCTCATTCCAAACATTCCGACCCCAAAATGAGGTCAGGAAGACTAAGGGTGGTGGAGTCTCGATCCTCATTAAGAACAGGCACATCTTCAGACTGGTTTGCCAGCCTGACGCAGTGGAACTACTCCAGGTGCAACTGACAGTTGGCAAGATACCCATCCAAGTTATAGCTAGCTATAGACCCCCTCCATGACTCAGGACACCCACTCCTCTTACCTGGATCTACTTGACTCCATCAAGGAACCCCCTAACACCCTGATCCTTGGTGACTTCAACTACCCCACCATAGACTGGGTGAACTATTTCTGCACTAATGCACTCACCCAATGATTCCTTGACTTCATCAGTTGTAACACACTAGACCAGCTTGTCTCATCTCCCACAAGGGAAGATAACATTCTGAACTTAGTTCTCATCAACATGGATGACCACTGCACCCCTCCCATTGTATGTTCTTCCATGGTGAGATCAGATCATTGGATTGTCTTATTCGAAGTTTCTATCCCACCCACCCCCACCCCCAAGCTGTAATCACGCTAAAAAATTCTCAAAACCTGACTACAACCTCCTAAGAGATGGCATCTTTAGCTTCATACCACCCCCCCCCACCCCCCACAGAGGATGCAGACAACTATACTGAACAATACGCCAATGCAGTATACAAGCACCTATACAACTGCATGGACTCAGCCATGCCCAATAGAACTAAAACCTGCTCCTCAAGGAAACACAAATCTGTTTGATGGACATCCTCTAACAACAGGCTTTACGACAAAAGGAAGAAACTGTTGTCCAAGGGTTAAAAGAAAGAAATTCCAAATAGGAAAAACTCTCTCCTTAGCCTCAACAAGCAAATTAGATCACTAGTGAAAACCTCCATGGCCAATTACGAATCGGAACTAGCCTCCAAAACAAAGGGAAACCATAAAGTCTTATCTAGTTACATCAGGAACCTCCGTGGCAAAGCCCAGGTTTGTTCCAAATTAGTACTTAACAGTATCACTTACACTGATCCTGTTGACTTAGCCAACCTGCTAGCAGGTAGGTTCAATGCAAACTTCACCCCCTGTCCCGCCCAAAGGCCATATTCAACATCCCCAATACTTGTCCTGCACCTCACATATCTGTAGATCAAGTGTTACAGGCCCTATCCAAGGCAAATAACACAGCTTCCATGGGACCTGACAGTATCCCAGGATGTATTCTGCACTATCACCAGCAAGAACTGGATTTGCCATTGAGCGCCCTATTCAACTACAGCCTAAGTACAGGCTTCATTCTAGTAGAGTGGAGAACTGCCATTGTCACCCCCTTGCACAAAGATGGTGCTACTACTGGAAACTATCAACCCATTAGCTTGACAAGTCTGATCTGTAAAGCCATGGAGCATATTATTATTATTATGGATCTCATAAACAAGGACATAGGCAATCTCCAAGCACTTGACCCCACCCAATTTGATTTGGATTTGTCAAGGGCAGATCTTGCCTGGTGAATATGGTTGACTTCTTTGAGACTGTCACCAAGGCCCTGGATGAGGGAAAGTCAGTGCATACAGCTTACCTTGACTTGGCCAAGGCCTTTGACACAATCCTCCCTCAAAATCAAAATAGGCACCTTCACTTCCGATAGCAGACCTGTCACTAGTGGAGTTCCCTAGGGATCTGTCCTGGGACCCGTACTGTTTGGCATCTATTTCTCAGAGGTCCAGACAAAGACAAAAGGCCTGTGGCTGACCAATTTTGCAGAGGACTGTAAGTTGGATGCTGTCACTGACTCCCCAGATGATGTTAACAGACTGCAAGAGGGTCTCACAGCAACTAATGACTGGTGCCAGAGTCATGGCCTCAAGCTAAATGCAAAAAAATGTATCATCATACCATTCGGCAAAATCACAGCCCCTACTAATTACCACATCAATGGCAACCTCCTAAGCACACAACCTATGGTGAGAGACCTGGCCACTCAGGTTGATTACAACCTCAAATTCGACCATCATGTAGCGGCAGTAGTCAGAAAAGCCTTTTACTTGGTTCATCTCATAAGTAAAGGGACTGCATCCAGAAAAAAATGAGGTATTACCTCTCTATACTCCCCGGTCATTAGACCAATAATTGAGTATAACTCCCCATTTGGTATGTACCTCTCCAAACATCTGCACCAACTGGAAAGGCCACTGAAATACCTCACAAAGAGAATCCATAGACTCCAACACCAGTCCAATGCAGACAGGATCAAATCACTATCACTCTACTTGGTATTGTACAGATTGCTCAGGGGTGATCAGTGTCTTGCCTCCAAGGCAATCTTGGACCCTGCCCTACTAAAGATGCTCCATATCCATACGTCTAACTTCTCACACACTATCCATTCAAATGGCCTGAATCTAATATAAGACATCAACAAAACCTGCTGCAGAGACAGGTTCATCTCCCAGAGGTTGCCCATCTCTGGAACAGACTTCTTATACACATCAAACAGAGCACCTCATTGACCCTCTTTAAGCGCAACCTTGATGAGTGGATGGGAAACCACAAATTTGTCCCAGGGGTTCCACCTGTGTCCCTTATCAACAGGGGTGACAGGTGCTGACTGAGGTTTCTTTTTGGGGATGAACTCTTGGCTAGGCTTGTAAGGGCCCCAGAGCCATTAGCCTAGTAACCTCCTATGATCCTAATGTACTGTATGCATTTTACGCATTACATCTTGGCTTGTTTGCATTTTGCATTTTTTTTCACAGTGTGCTCTGTTAGCCTGTGTACATTCAGTATTATTATGTACTCATGTTGTATGTAATATTGTTGACTGAAAGACAGTGAGCTGTTTTCTGGTCTTTGAGCTTTTAGCTTGAGTTGTGGTGGCAGAAAAGGGTCAATAGACCAGTTCACTTACCCAATGAGCAAACAATAATAAAATATACATTGTAATCTGTGTTTACCTCTCAAGTGTACCTCATTATAAAGAAAGTCCTGCATTTTGAGAGTTAAAAATTCCATGCTGCTTACTGTTCTGCACTGAAAGGGTCTGTCACACATTTAATGTTAAGAATTTTTATAAGTATATTCATGGGAAATAATACTGAATTATATTAAGCCAGCAAAAGAACTTTTTGTAAGCACAAAATAAATGATTAAACCATCAGGTGAGCTTTGTAGCTGAAATTGTTAGCAAGCTGCTAATAACTGTTTCATATTTTATCCACTGTATGTGTATTCATGGTGTGGTTGTAACAATATTTTACCTCTGTTACTGTGTAATGTCAATTTGTGTATGCATCGTGCACTTTTGCCCAGCATAGAGTTTGCTGTCTTAGTGGTATATCTTTAACAGTGCTAAGGTGACAGATATATAGCAGGAAGCAAAATAAAACAAAAAAGCAAAATAATTTCTACAGTTTCAGTTTGTTCATTATCAACAGCGTTATTCACTGACAGTTCCTGTGATTTGTGCATAACATCCCTCTTAAATATATATTTAGACACTTATAACAGTGCATGTACACTTCTGTTTGTTACAATATATATG
This sequence comes from Protopterus annectens, assembly GCF_019279795.1. Classification (NCBI taxonomy): domain Eukaryota; kingdom Metazoa; phylum Chordata; order Ceratodontiformes; family Protopteridae; genus Protopterus; species Protopterus annectens. Next base: position 223,701,075 of record NC_056740.1, read on the forward strand.
TAGTAAAATATGGACACAACAGAGCATGTACACTGTTTGCTAAAATATATGTAGAAAAATTTAGACACTTAGATACATATACATTTCTGTTTGTTAGGATATATACATTAAAGGGTTAAACTACTCTTAGCTAAGAAGCAAGTAAAAAAAAAATAAAAGGCATCCAATTGTATGTAATACAGAATATTTTGTGCCAGGTACAAGCTTCAAGGAGAATTACAGATAAGAAACCAGGTGCAGGAAGGATCGGAAACAGAAAATTTCCCATCAGGAAAGACTCCCTAAAAGTTTAAGATTGTCACAGAATTAATCCTGAAATGTAGCTTAGACTCCATGACATCAGAAAATACCAAAGTACTGACTTTGAAAGTTCCCAACAGACTGCATTATATCAACATCAAATGACTGCTTTCATAAAAAGTGTATATAAAGGACATTGAAAGTGTAGGATGGGAGATCTGATTTTTTTTTCTTAGATCTAGTACATGTAGGAACCCGTTTGTTCTGAAGTAACTGGAGAGTATTATTTATATATACTTTGAGAAGGTAAACCTGGTACATTAAAAACTGTAAACTGTGACATTATCGTAGGTGTTATATAGACAATGTGAAGACTGCCAGCCTAGCCAGACAGAATATTAGAGGTAATTATATTATCTGTAAATATTAATGTGAACCACAGGCTTGTTGTCTTAAATGGAAAAACTGCTGTTAGATGTGGAACTGCAAAAAATGTCACGACAGTGCTCTCTGCTAACCAAGTAAAACATGTTGTGACCCTTTGATCTAAAGTCGGCTCCAACCAGTCTAGATGAAGACATTCTTTCTATTGTTTTAACCAGGAGTTAAATTGCTAGATTTAAACATGCAAATGTATTTTTATTGCTCTGCTTCCTGACTAACTGCAAGATAACACAAGGAGATATTAAGAATGTAAATGTAGTTTCTGTTAGCCTGGGAACCCAGGGAAGTCTGAAGAATGATGTGGGAACCAGGAATGTGATTTTAAAAACAGACAGAATCAGAGGGCATTAAGCATTTTTGTCTTGACCATCCAACTCATCAGCACTCTGCCTGTGTTATATATGCAAGTTATTTTAGATTTGTGTTTTGTCTTAGTCTAATCTTTCTAGTTACTAGCTATTTCTAAGTGTTTTTCTGTGAGGTCAGAACTGTACTACTAAATTATTTTAAGTATTTCTCTGTGATCTCTGAACTCTTGACTAGCACTGTGTAGTAAAAAGTATTGTCTTGTGTTTTTAATTATTTATTATTAAATATTTTAAACCCTTTTAACTGAGGCTGTTTCATGTAGAAATAATTTAAGCTCTAGAGTACATTGTATGTTTATAGTGATTGCTGTCCAAGTCACTCCAAATAAGCCTTGCTGTTCAGTTACACTTACCATTTGGATAATAATAATATTGCACAGTAATAACTGGACACCCTTTTAAGGGCCTTTAGGTAGCTGATAAATATTAGCTGTGTGGAGGCAGTGATTGCTACCGTATATTCTGGGTAAAAGGGGCACAGCTGGAGAATCTGTGCCAGCCGTCCCCAGAAGTGTCTGTGTGGTTGTATAAACTCTTATCTCAAAGTGTGTGTGTGTGTCAGCTACTTTGGCAGGGACACAAAGCACTGGTTGGACAGAGAGGGTGCTGGAGATTTTAGCTTGCCCAGCTGACTGAGATCTGGACCCTATAGCTGTGCCAGTGGGGAGTCTTACTGGGGACCTGGAGAGCAAGGGGGCGACCAGCCCCGGACTGACTGTGATCTCCTGTGCTCTTAATGGAAATTGCACTTTACTGTGTGTATTTGTTATGCTTTCCTCCTATATGAGATGTCCCTCACTGGTGTTAGTAGTGAGGATTGAGGCTCCTTGATTGCTGGGCCAGGGCACGGGTGTCACATATTAATTGTTTTGCACTGGTGGGATAGCCATATCACATATTAATTGGTGGCAATACTAATTGGCCTGTAGTGGTGTGGTTAGAGTGAATTCCTGTATCTTGGGTACAGTGAGCTTTGAAGGTGTTTTGTACTCTAAATCAGCCATGCAGTGAATACTCAGAGTTCAGATCACAATTGTTTTATTTCTTTTGTTAGCTTAGTTCGTCAAGGTGAGCAGGCAGCATGTCAGCAGAAAAGTACGGAAAGCTAACAAGGAGCCAGCTGGCGGAGATGTGCCACGCTAGGGGACTGGTGCATGGAAATCTGACTAAGGCAGACCTGATTGCAGCCTTGGTTACAGATGCATCAGAAAACAGCAACCAGAAGGACAATCAGACTGGCAGTGGAGATATAATACCCTTGAGGAATGGACAGTTCAACCTTTCTGCAGAGGACTTAAAAATCCATCTGGAGCTAAAGAGACTTGAGTTGGAGGCCAGGCATGTGGAAATAGAAGCAACTGAGAGACTGAGGCATCTAGAGAGTGAGGATAATGAGAGACTGCAATGTTTGCAGGCTTAGGAGAATGAGAAACTGCTATGCCTGGAGGCAGAGGAAGCATGAGAAGGAGATGCTGACTCTTCGCCAGAGTCATGGAGGTAATGGGGGTGGGAGTAACTGGACCCCAGAAGCACAACAGGTCAGTAACTTTCTTCCGCAGTTTAAAGAGGGGGATAATTTTGATAGTTTCATTCATATGTGTGAGAGGGCACTCAAACAGTATGGTGTTGACCAAAGGCTCTGGGTAAGGTTCCTGACCCCCTTACTCCATGGTAAAGCTGTAGTTGTTTTGTCAAAAATGTCTGACATTGCATGTTTTGATTGTACTGCTGTTAAAAAGCATTTGTTAGAATTGTTTAAGCTAACACCTGAAATGTATAGGAAAAAGTTTCATGAGCATAGACGCAAGGCATATAAAACTGTGTGTGAATATGTTGCTGAACTGAGCACTTATTATCATAGGTGGGTGAGTGGATGTCAGGTCACCACTTTTTCAGGGCTGGCAGACCTTTTGGTGAGGGAACAATCCCTTAGCACTTTGCCTGAGGACATGAGGATATGGTTAGCTGATAGACAATGTGCTACTTCAGATGAGTTGGGGAAGAAGGGAGACCTATACCTAGCAAGCAGGGTATCCCTGCACAGGAAAGGGACCGTCAGTACTGCTCATGGGTCTAAAGGAACCCAGGGTGGGCAGCACAGACTGCCCCAACAGAATTTGTAGCAGGGGAAGCCACTAGTCCAGGTACATGTCCAGGAGCTAGGGTTAAATGTTTTGAATGCAACCAGTGGGACCATGTGGCATACAGAAGTCCACAGAGGCAAGGTGGGGGAACAGAAGGTGAGGGAGCCAGTAAGTGGGCAAGACAAAATGCCAATAGTAGGTTATCTTGAGACAACAGAGATACTAAACTACCATCCTGCAGATGTCCTGATAGGGAAGGATTTGGATGAGGCAGTATCATCTGCTAATACAGTTACACGCAGTCAGGCTAGGAGACAAGCATGTGGGTCTGGTAGCCTGGGGGCGACCCAATTGCAGCCAGGACTGGTGAGGTGGTTACTTCAGGGAGGGAGCTACCCTTTAGCAGTGAGACTGAAGGTAGCCAGAGGTGCTTGGGGGTACTGATGGTCCCTTGGACAGAGTGACTGCAAAGGTAAAAGTGAGTAGTAGTACCCAGGCTGACAGTGAGTCACCAATGTCAGAGGATGCCAGACTTCCTGTGGAAGGAGAGCTGGGAAGGGTCACAAGGAGAGAGTGGAGACAGGGTCAGCTATCAAACCCTATATTGCAAGGCCTGAGGCAAATAGCTAGGGAGGCACCTGATTCTCAAGGAAAGCGGGAATCTGTATACTGGGATAGAGGGTTACTATACAGAGATTGAACCCCCTGAGGGAGGGCTAGAAGATGAGAGAATACAGCAGTTGGTAATGCCTAGAGCCTACCTTCTGGTGCTTCTAGCCATAGCCCACGATATTCCCTTTGCAGGTCATATGGGCATAAAATGTACAAAGAGGCATATTATGCAGAACTTCTACTGGCCTGGCATTTCCAGAGATGTAACAGGGTACTGCAGGACCTGTGAGCAGTGCCAAAAGGTAGGCAAGGCAGGAGACAAGATGAGAGCTCCTTAGATGACTTTGTCTGTGATTGAGTAGACATTTCACAGGGTAGCTATGGATATTGTGGGTTCTCTGAGTACCCCAAGTTCCACAGGGGAAAAAGTATATCCTAGTGGTAGTGAATTATACTACACAATACACTGAGGTAGTGGCTTTGTCCTTCATTGAGGCAGAGAAGGTGGCAAATGCTTTATTAGAGATTTTCAGCAGGGTAGGTTTCCCAAAAGAAATACTGACTGACAGAGGTGCCAATTTCATATCAGACCTGCCAGCTTGTCCGTGGAAGTCCTGTGGAGTGAAGCACATGAAAACCACCCCCTAACATCCCCAGACTAATGGTCTTGTTGAGAGGTTAAACTACTACGGGCATTTGAAGATCAGTTTAAGAGGGAGTGGGACAAATATTTGCCCCATCTGTTGTTTGCTTACAGAGAAGTTCCCCAGGAATCCACAGGTTTTTCACCCTGTGAGTTGCTGTACGGGCAAAGGGTGAGGGGCCCTCTAGATTTAATTCGAGATGAGTGGAAAGGTGAGTGCGAGTCTCACAAGGAGTCTGCTGTGGCATACATCCTAAACCTCAGGACAAGGCTCAGGGAACTCATGGGCTTGGCCCAGGAGAACCTGGCAGAAGCCCAACAACAGAAAAATGTGTGATATGACAGGAATGCTCAAGCCAGAGAATATGCTGTGGGGCAGCAGGTAATGGTTCTCATTCCTGTCCAACACAACAAACTGCAAGCAGCTTGGGAGGGTCCATACAAGGTGGTAAGAAAAGTAAGTGATGTTAACTACATGGTGAAACTGCTAGGAAGAAGGCAGGGGCACAAATTGTACCATGTAAACATGATGAAACCTTACCATGATAGGGAGGCCCTTGTGCTGAGCATTTGAAGTGGATTGCAGGAGGAGTCTGAGGGAGATCTGGGGACCGATCTCCTCAGTGAGGCCCGGGCTGACACCTCAGTGGGAGGGGTAGTAATGTCCCATCAGCTATCTCCTACCCAGGTTCGAGAACTACGAGCAGTGTTGCAGGAATTTGGGGACATGTTCACTGGGAAACCAGGGTGTACCCGCCTGGGGCAGCACCAGGTGGATACAGGACCCCAATGGTCTATTAGGCAGGCCCCTTATAGAGTGCCTGAGAGAGTCAAACAGACTCTAAGGGAGGAGATACAGGAGATGTTGGAACTAGGGGTGATGCAAGAGTCCAACAGTCCCTGGGTCTTCCCAGTGGTGCAGGTACCAAAGAAGCATGGCAGCACCAGGCTCTTTGTGGACTACAGGAAATTAAATAGTCACACAAAGTCAGATGCTTATCCCATGCCTTGGACAGATGAGGCCATAGAGCAGCTGGGTGGGGCTAAGTATCTTACAACCATTGATCTTACCAAGGGTTACTGGCAGGTGCCCTTGACTCCCAGTGCTAGACAGACGTCAGCCTTTCTGACTCCTTTTGGCTTGTATGAGTTCACAAAGATGCCTTTTGGGACGAAGAATTCCCCAGCAACTTTCCAGAGGCAGGTAGATCATATCCTGGCAGGAGCAGGAGGGTTTGCCCTTGCTTACCTAGATGATATTGCCATCTACAGCCAATCCTGGCCAGAGCACCTTCAGCATGTCAGAGAGGTGCAGGGCAGACTACAGAGGGCAGGGTTGACCATTAAGCCGAGCAAAGTCATTCAAGCAGTGTTTCTCAAGGGTCACTTGAAAAACTAGCTTGAGTTCTCCTGGGGGGAGAAATGTGAAGGCTGCCAGCCTAGCCAGATAGAATTATCTCCAAAATTCTGTTACCTGTAAATATTAATGTGAACCACAGGCTTGTTGTCGTAAATGGAAAAACTGCTGTTAGATGTGGAACTGCAAAAAATATCACAACAGTGCTCTCTGCTGACCAAGTAAACATGTTGTGACCCTTTGATCTAAAGTCGATTCCAGACTGTCTAGATGAAGACATTTTTTCTATTGTTTTAACCAAGAGTTAAATTGCTAGATTTAAACATGCAAATATATTTTTATTGCTCTGCTTCTTGACCAGCTGCAAGATAACACAAGGAAATATTAAGAATGTAAATGTAGTTTCTGTTAGCCTGAGAACGGAAGTCTGAAGAATGATGTAATGGGAACCAGGAATGTGATTTTAAAAACAGACAGAATTAGAGGGCATTAAGCATTTTTGTCTTAACCATCCAACTCAGTAGCACTCTGCCTGTGTTCTATATGTAAGTTATTTTAGATTTGTGTTTTCTCTTAGAAATAGCTAGAAACTAGAAAGATTACACTGTTTTTTTTTCTGTGAGGTCAGAACTGTACTACTGAATTATTTTAAGTATTTCTCTGTGATCTCTGAACTACTGACTAGCACTGTGTAGTAAAAAGTATTTCCTTGTGTTTTTAATTATTTATTATTAAATATTTTAAACCCTTTTAACTGTGGCTGTTTTGTGTAGAGATAATTTAAGCCCTAGAGTACATTGTATATTTATAGTGATTGCTGTCCGAGTCACTCGAAATAAGCCTTGCTGTTCAGTCACACTTACCATTTGGATAATACTACTGCACAGTAAGAAATGGACACCCTTTTAAGGGCCTTTGCGTAGCTGATAAATATTAGCTGGATGGTGGTAGTGATTACTATTGTATAGTCTTGGTAAAAGGGGCACAGCTGGAGAGCCTGTGCCAGCCTTCCCCAGAAGTGTCTGTGTGGGTGCATAAACTCTTATCTCAAAGTGGGTGTGTGTCAGCTACTTGGGCAGGGACATGAAGCACTGGGTGGACAGAGAGGGTGCTGGAGATTTTAGCTTGCCCAGCTGACTGACATCTGGACCCTATAGCTGTGCCACTGGGGAGTCTTATTGGGAATCTGCAGAGAAAGGGAGTGATCAGCTTCGGACTGACTGTGATCTCTGTGTGCTCTTAAGGGAAATTGCACTTTACTGTGTGCATTTGTTATCCTTTCCTCCTATATGAGTGGCTCCTCACTGGTGTTAGTAGAGAGGATTGAGGCTCCTTGATTGCTGGGCCAGAGCACGGGCGTCACAGATAAGTTATTTTATTAGTAACTGCGCATAATGACAGGTGCTTTTAGTGTCAGACTTCACATCCTTCAGAAAATGTAATTTAATGCAAACTCTACTATTGTACCAACTTCATAAAGGCAATCCCTGACTTCTGGCCTCCACACCTCATCCCTTACATTTCTGGTTTTATCAGTAATTCCTGTTGTGTGCTAACAGATTGACAGATATGCTGTCTATACTTGTTTTGGTTCTTGAAAGCAAGTCAGCAGTCAATAACCTCTAATCAGAGCTTTGTGGTGGTGTGCAATTAGAGAGAGATTTATTGGTGCAGACTAGCTGGAGGAAGTGAATGAAGGGGAAGCCAGGGTTGTAAGAGACCTGACCTGCTTTGATTAGCCTTGGCTCCCTCCTCCACAGTCTTCCTTAAAAATTGAACAAAGGTATTAAATCACAACAGAGAACTTTGTGGCAAGTTTACAGATTTCATACGTAATAGCATATGGGAAGATGGTTCCACAGATGTTCAGCTTTGACAATACAATTGTATTGGCTTGTGCAGCATGTTATACATTGCTGTGTACATGTTTGATAGAGATGTGAGAAGCAGCAGTTAAAGATTCACTAGCTACTGCATTTTTTAAGTGGGTAGTTTGTTTGGATTTGTGCAGTCCACAATATGTGTTCAGAACTGAATAGACATAAATCACATTTTTCAGGTTAAGTTTGGATTGTATATGCACAATGTAGAGTAACGGTCTTCGGCTTTTTACAAAGTACATACTCTAACACTATCACATGGGCTAGTTTCTGTAATGTGTAAAAAAAAAAAAAAAAGTAGATCAGGTGGTGATGGTACATGTTTTGCGTGTATGTTAGCTATTCATGCTTCTCTAAACCTAATTCAGGTTTCTCTTCTGTGTTTCTGTGTCCCACCATGACATTTCACACTGTGCCTATTAAGCATATACAGCTATATTTCTCAGTTATGAAGAACATATGAATATAAATCATTTATATAAATACTGTAATAGGGGTGTGTGTGTGTGTGTGTGTGTGTGTGTGTGTGTGTGTGTGTGTGTGTGGACTTTATTGCTCTGCTTGTTTGAGTCTGAGTGAGTGAGTGAGTGAGTGAGTGAGTAGCTGTGTTTTCATAAACCCTGTCTATTTAATTTACTTGATTGAAGAGTAAGGATGCCAAAATCCTTAGTTTTTTTAATATAATCACCATACCCCCCAAGCCAGCTAGCTCATCTAAACTGTTGCAAGGGTTAGGAGGGTGGCCTAATGGTTAAGGTGTTTGCCCTACAAACACAAGGTGCAGTGTTTGAGTCTCACAAAGGATAGCTTACTAGGCTAAAAATGGCTCGTAAGGACAGTTAGCCTAGTACTAACCTATGAACCTATGTCTCTTTGTTGTACACTGACCAGCAGCTGCACGATACCACATTTTGATTTTACAGGACTTCACAAAGTATTTTTGATACACCTGCTGCACCTGTAACACAAGGCTCAGTTAGTACAAAAAGGCACAACAATCTCCATCCCACATTCTAAGGGACAAGCAGAGATGAATGAAGGTGAACAATGTACGTACACCCTCTTCTCAGTAATATCTCTGTTAGTAATATGTGGCTGTCAGCATAATTTCTGTTGTCATACTTAGAGGGGATTAAGTACTTTTTACTTTCATTTTACAAACAGGTCAGGTCAAGGAAAAAAAATGTCTTCATTTCAAGTTGCACCTGCAGTAGCAGTACCGATCACAAGCAATGCAACTGAGGGCCCAGTGATCACCCATGCAGAGCAATCAGAGGCAGAGATACCTAAAAATGGAAAAGGTATTAGGTGTTCTACAGTCATATATCTTTTTATTAGTAGCAGTAAAATGATTTGCAAGATAATTGATATCTCCATGATTAGAGGAGGGATTTTTTTAACAGGTTATGTTAAAATAAAAGAAGACCGTCTTCAGTCCAAGCAGCTTGGAAGATGCCATTTGATTGGTTAAGTGAGAGCAAGCTTGGGCTAGGGTATATCTTTTGTAAAGTCTATTACTGTAACATTAACATTGGCCATGGAGGATGCTATGACCTGCACAGATACATGGATACAGAGAAACACAAGAAAAATGCAAAGCAGGGTGCACCTGGAAGGAAAGTAACAGAAATGTTTGCCACCTAAGCCCAACAAGCAAGTACAGCTCAGAAAGTATTAATTGCTGAAGTGAGATTTGCTGCCTTACTTGCAGAGCACAACCTAGCTATCATGCTGTGAATCATCTGCTGAAATACATGAAAAAAACACTTATCTGATCTTGAAGTGTTGAAGAAGATAAGCTGTGGGGTCACTAAGTCTGCATGCATTGCACATGATGCCATGGGTTCAAAATATCAGGTAGATGCAGCAGCATTTTGTCAGAAGCAGCCTTAGATCAAATTTAGATCAGAGCACTCATATGGGGGATAATAAACTCCTTGGTGTTCTGGTTGGATGTTTTGACCAGGAAAAATGCTGAAGTGTTCAGTTCTTAGACATGCCCATTTGTGTGACAAGTACAGGTGAAGCGATATATGCCTGCTTTATGGAAAGCCTTCATAGATTCAATATTCCAACAAGTAATATGGCTGCATACTCATTAGATAATGCTGCAGTCATGGCTGGTAAAGACAAAAGTCTGTACTGTCACGATTAAAGACTCTCAGTCCTGATCTCTTCAGTATGGGTTGCCTGTGCTATATAGCACTGCATTAAATCAGATTTGAAAGCAAGCAAATCAACCAAAGGAGACTTAATATCAGACATTTATAATCACTTTTCAAACAGTGCACAAAGGCAACAGAAGATTAACAAATTAGCATTGTTTCTTGATATTGAGCCACTTGCACTTATCCTACATACCCCCACTCGTTGGCTGAGTCTTCATAAAGTTGTAAAGCAAATACTAGACCTGTGGCCTGCACTTTTGTCATACTTCTAATCATATGGGCCCCGGTCACACAGAATAGACATCATAACAGAAAGGCTGAGTAGTCATGAGGTAAAACTGTTTTTCTTTTTCCTGAAGTATGCCATGGAATCTCATTATGTTCAATGTGGAATTGCAAGACAGAAGGAGTCAACTTTTAAGTCTGTATAGTGAAATCACAAAACACTTACAGGTGTATGCAAGCAGGATAGGCCACATGCTGCTATAGAAGTTCTAGGTAATATCAGTACCACCAGTAATTCTTTTCTTGATGATGACAATAACATTTTGCAGCACATTCATGTTGGACCTGATGTTGCAAAATACCTGGATGAAATGGTGCTGACATTGTTGGTACTGTAACTGTGCATACCTTCTATAATAAAGTGTGATGAAAGGAGATACTGCCAGCACAGCTAGCTGGAATTTTGTAAATTATATGTCACCGGTGGATATTGAAATGATTCATACAAGATGCTTGTGTTGCAAATGTATTACAATTGTATGTCATGTGTATATTAAACTGCATGTACAGATGTGTGTGTTGAAAAGGTATTTGTAGAGTGCTGTGTCTGAAATGTAACCACAGTGTGCTCTACTGGAAGAGAGCAGAAATGTACCTGCACTACTGTAACTGTTTAAATGCATATGCTTAACAGAGGAAACTGGAGGGTTAACCTCAGTCCACTTTAGAAAAATGTCTGAAATTAAATTACTTTATAGGCTATGCAATAAAAGAGGCTATCTCTCAAGTTTTCAAAGCAGCTAGAGACACAAAGTCTGTGCTAGGAAGCTTTCTGTATTGTCCTTGGAGTGAACTAATTGCTACTTTTGAAGTATGAAGGAATGCAATTGTTTTATGACTACTAGCATCTGTCAAAGATCTGAGCAAAACCTCTTATGTGTATATTTCTACAGGTAGATGCTAAATGCCACCAGCTTCTAGCAATGGGGTTTTTGGCCTGGGAACTAGAAGTCAGATGACCTGAAATGATGTCATTATGCAAGCTAGCCCAGCAGTAATATTTAATATATTATTTTGAGAAGTCTCTTAGTGAGATAGAGCTTTCTGCATTCTGTCTTGGACCTAACAACAACTCGAAGATCCATTCCCCATATCTGCTTTGCTCTATTAGTAAGTTTTTTAGGGTATAGTAACTCTCTTAGATACAGTCAGGAATATAACAAAGCTTAGTTTAGATTTTGTTTTTCTTTATTTGTGTGAGCCTGTACTGCAATGTTATTTTAAATATTTTCTGTGGTTTTGAACTCAGTCACTGTGAATATATATTTAGTATTGTCTTGTTCTTTTATTATTTATTATTAATTATATTTAAACCTTTCATTGTTGCCGATCTCTGTTGAGATATTGAAAGTTTTGAGAGTACTTGCATATTTATTTGGTGACACTCCTAATAGCCTTACTCTTGGTCAAACTACCATTTGTATTAATATTAATATCACTGAGCACACTGGGTACCCTTGGAACAGCCTTAGGGTAGCTGGCAGGAATGACTAGTGGCAGTGAAAACTACCTTATAATCTGGGCAGAAGGGGGCACAGCTAATAAACCTGTGCCAGCCTTTCATAGGGGTGTGTGTGTGTGTGTGTGTGTGTGTGTGTGTGTGTGTGTGCATGCAAATCAGACCTCAAAGAGTGTGTCTGTGTCAGCTACTTGGGCAAGGACACAAAGCACTGGTTGGACAGAGAGGATGTTGGAGGTCCTGGCTCAGTCACTCAGCTGAGATCTCAAGTCTATAGCTGTGCCAATGGTGAGTCTTATTGGGGATCTGGAGGAAGAGTGACAAACCAGCCCCAGACTGACTGTGGTCTCTGTGTGTTCTTAAGGGAAATTGCACTTGATGCACAGTTGCATCTGGAAATACTGTGCGTGTACCTGTCATCCTCCCAGTGAATACCCCCCACTGTTGCCAATGGTAAGGATTGAGGCTCCTTGATTACTAGTCCAGTGGTAGGGTGTCACAAAAAGTAAAAGCATTTTATGTTGCAGTCCTTTTGAAAATGAAAAAGCATTTGCTGTTGGTGACACCAGACTGCAAAATACTGGCAAGTTTATTGAACCCTTCTTTGAAATTAAATCTTGAAAATGCAGTTGTAGTAAGCATTGCAACTCATCTAGGACTTTGCAAGTCAAAGCAAGCATGTAGTAAACCTAAGGATGAATTTGCCATCTACTAACTTCAATTGACCACAGCAACAGCACAGCCAGGAGTCTGAAACAGATACATGTTTCATCAAGTACTGGTCAATGGTCTACAAAGCCCTGAAGTGGAAGGAATGCCTCTCTTTAAGCAGCTGTTTTGTTTACCACATTCAAATAGTGAACCTGAGTGAGCATTCAGCACAGTGAGAAAAGTTCAAACAAAGCTGAGGCCCTCATTAAATGTCAAAACACTTAATTCATTGCTAGCAATCAAAATGAATGAGGACAGTGACTGTTTTTTTGTGGAAGTCCTACCACCCATTCTACAGGCAGCAAAAAGGGAAACTGCAGCTTACAATAGAGAACGTGCCCTCCAGGCAGTACTAACAAACTCAGAGGCCATCATGACCGAAGAAGGTGAAGAGAAGTAATTCTTTTGTGAATTGTTACTGAGTTTACTTTGGTATTAGTTTAGTCCTTGATTAATTACTTTAGTGGTTAAAACTTATGCATTATTAATATTAATATCAGTTTAGTAGTTAGTTAATTAGTAGACAAAAAATGTGATGCTGTTTTTATAAAAGACATTGTATTTCAGCTTTATACCACTTTAATAGTTACTCAGGAACAGAGCTTATTTGATGTTTGTTTGTGTCTTTCGGCTTTTCCCGGTTAGGGGTCGCCACAGCGGAACTCCGGTCCGCTAATGATTGGTAGTGGATTTTTACGTACCGGGTTACCAGCCCTGATGCACAACCTTCAACGAAGGCATGCCCCATTCACGTATGCCTCCACACAGAAGACGCTCTAGCTGAGAATCGAACGGGACAACGTCTTGCTATGAGGCGACAACACTACCGCAGCACCACCACCGCAGTATAACAGAGCTTATTTGATGCTATTTTTATAAAAATTTGATTTGTATTTGTTTTAGTTTTATTTTATACCAGTTTGGTAGCTAGAGCTTACTTAATTTGTATTTATTTAAATTTTATACCTGTTTAGTAGTTGCTAGAATTCATTTAATTTTTTACACAAATTGTATTTTAATTTTATATGTGTAGCAGTTAATTTTTATAAAAGAAATCTGCATTTTAGTTTTATACAATTCAAAGTCTGATACAAGCTCAAATGTTAATATAAATAAAACACTATTGTTCTGGTTACATTTTGTATTTAATATTTTGTCTGTTCTTCAATTTGTATTTGAATGTCGATATCCCACAATTCCACTGGGTTGGGCAGGGTTGCATAATTACGTATGCAAATTTACTGTTAATCAGCATTCAGAATTTGACCAGTTGTAGTTGTAACTACTTTTCATGGGCCTTTGTCCAGATTTTTGATGTTTCCAGGTTGAGAGGTATGGTCTGAATCTTTGAGAGATTGCCAGAGAAAGGGTATTAGTGCACTACAATTAGAATGCCAGTAAGGCAGTGTATTTGTTGAACACTGAACTATACTATTTGTGATGTGTACTGCTCTACAGTTGTACAACCATAGTGTTACTATATTTAAGTGAAATGGGTGTGAGGCCCCCACACAATGATACTTTCTCAAAAATATTAATGTAGTTCTGTGGTTTTGGATTTGCTAGTACATTGCTGTGATCTTTCTGTACTTGCAGTCACAGTGTTTTGTCAACATGTTTGTATTTCATTTTATAGCTTGTTTAATATAACATCCTGACATTTGATAGTGTGGCTGCCAATCTAGTGAAAAATCTGTTCATGCACAGACTACTACCACCACTACAATTATTGTTTCTCTAGCTGTGCTGCTAGGAGACAACTTAGATATACAGTATAGCAATCTTTGAATTATGAAGATTACTGATCCTACAGACATTGCCAACATACTGGCTGACAGGTTCAGTGCAAACTCCCCCCCCCCCCAAAAGGAGAGATATCTATATCAAACGATTGCAGCCCCCCAAACATCTCCAGCGCCCAAGTGAGAACTGCTCTCTCCAAAGCACAAAACACAGCATCCATGGGACCTGATGGTGTCCCCGGCTGTGTGCTCCACGAACTCAATGAGGAATTAAACCCACAGCTAGGACAGCTGTTTAATCAAAGTCTTACCTCTGGATCATTACCCAGGAGTGGCGCACTGCAACTGTGGTCCCACTTCACAAAGGCGGTGCCTCCACCGACCCTGGAAATTACCGGCCCATTAGCTTGACAAGCCTTATCTGCAAAGCCATGGAGAGGATCATAATGGACCTCATAAATAAAGACATAGGGAATTTGCAGACTTTGGATCCAACCCAGTTTGGCTTTGTCAAAGGCAGATCATGCCTTTTAAACTTGGTTGACTTTTTTTGAAACAGTCACCAAAGCCATTGATGAGGGAAAGGCAGTCCATACAGCCTACCTCGATCTGGCTAAGGCCTTGATACAATACCCCACTCGGGTATCATTGAAAAACTCATCAGCTTAAATGTTAACCCATACATCACAAGATGGGTTGCAAACTGGCTGAGTGACAGAACCCACAGGGTCAGAGTTGCTGGTGCCATGTCAGACTCAAAGCCTGTCACAAGTGGTGTCCCACAGGGCTCAGTCCTGGGCCCACTCTTGTTTGGCATCTACTTTTCAAGTACAAGCAAACACAGGAGGGTTATGGCTGACAAAGTTTGCAGATGACTGCAAACTGGGCCATAGTAGAAAACACATCTGACACAGATATCCTTCAGAAGGGTCTCACAGAAGCGGATAACTGGTGCCAGAGCCACGGCCTAAAGTTAAATGCCAAAAATGCATAGTCATACCCTTGGGAAAAACAAGGTTACCCCTAGCTACCAAATAGGTGGCAATCCACTGAGCACAGAAGAAGTTATCAGGGACCTGGGGACCCAGGTTGATAGTAGTCTGTCATTCGACACCCATGTAGCTAAAGTAGTTAGGAAGACCTTCTACATTGCCCACCTTATCATGAAGGGATTCTCATCTAGATCAAGGGAGGTCATAGTCTCCCTTTACTCATCACTCATCAGACCAATGATTGAGTACAATGCCCCATTCGGAATGTATCTGACCCGACACTTGCAGCAGCTGGAGAGGCCACAAAAGTTCCTCACCAAAAGGATAAAGGGTCTCAAAAATCTGTCCTATGCTGCCCGACTGAAAGAACTCTAGCTCTATTCAGTCACAGCTTGCTCAGAGGTGACCTTTGCCTAACATACAAGGCCATGTCAAACCCAGATTTGATGAATATGCTTCACCTCAAAAATCTAGATCCATCAGAGCCACAAGGGCGGAGACTTAAACCTCGACACGGCTATTAATAGGACGTGCTGGAGGATAGATTCATCACCCAAAGACTCCTATGCTGTGGAACAAAATCCCGGTACATGTGAGGCAGAGCACCTCGCTGGCCTTGTTCAAGAGAAATCTTGACCAATGGATGGGAGATCGCAGATATACCCCAGGGATTACCTCAGTGTCACTGCTCGACAGAGGCACAGCAAAATAATGGGTATAGTTCCCCATACTAAAGGGGTGGCGTAAGCCACAAAACGATGGGCTAGGCTTGTAAATGCCCTCGGGCAGATAGCCTAGTATGAACCTATGAACCTATGAACCTATGTTATATCTGTTGTTTATGCTGCAGCTCATTTGTATATGTATTATGCACCAGCTGTCAATCTTCCATACAATGACACATCATAACTGCAGGCTTGCTGTTGTCATTGGGCTAACTGCTGAGATCTTCCAAGCATTTCTTATGCTTTAACCCTGTACAGATTGCAATGTCTATGAATAATACATGAACCTTGTGACATTTTTATACCGCCCTTGACAATATTGTCATATATATTGTCATAAGACTGGAACAAACTTCTGTCTTTTCTTTTCCTTTCTATCACTTACAGGTTATAGCACACTTTCTTGTTCTACCAGTTTATTGTTCAAAGAGACTTATGAAATGTGCTTTTTATAACATAAAGCTTCACTTAATTGGTCTATTATTTCATATTGCTCTTTTCATCTTTGCCTTAACTTCTGAAGTTTTTCTTAATGGGATTAAGAGGGTGACCTTGACCTTATATGAAGTACAATTGCTTTTGTTGGTTTTGTTACTATTTTAACATTTGATTAGGTAACATTTATCAGAGAGGATACAATTTCCCTTTTATTTCACCAAGAGGGTTTTATTTTTTCTCCATGTTTGTATTCTACTTCTAAATTTTACCCTAGGGCTCCTCCAATGTAATATTTTGAACAGTGAAGCAAACTGCAACACACATGCAAAATGCTGCTGCCTTCTTTCTTTTCTGTTTGCCCTTAGTTGCAGATTTGCAAGCAACACATTCCTCTTGTAAATGGCTCCAGCAAAGAGCCAACATATAAATGTTCCACATATGAAAACTAAAAACAAAATATATACCACTAGTATTCATTGTAAACTGTGCACAGCCACACAACTGCTAAGATGCCCTCACTGCAGAAGTACTACTATGTACAGCTTACAGGTAAGAGCAATGATGCATATGTTTTTCTCAAACCATTCCAATGTCAGGTCTTATAGCATGATTTTCTTAAAACAAGATGAAGTGAATGTTTCCACCCTTTTCTCTAAGATGGAATCTTGTAAGGGCACAGCTTACATAAGATGAGTAGCTGTGTGTACCTGCTGCTACATACAGGAGCATTTCACTTACATTGTACTCAATGGAAAGTATTGAAGAATGTGATTTTATATCCCAGGCTGACCACAGGAGTTGCAGTCAATTACTAGGCTTTCATCTGCACTCTTGACCACAACAGTCTTTTTCTTTGCTGTCTTCAAAAAGTAAGAAGATGTTAATTTATGCTGTATGTGTGCAAAACTATCAGTCAGGGCAAATGAGTGGCCATACACAGTTAAAGTTTCAGACAGGCACTCTTCACTTGCATTCTTAAATAAAAAAAAATGTGGAGGGTGATATTTCTCATTTTCAGTCTGTGGTGATGCAGAGGTTTGCGTTGTCATTTCACAGCAAGAGGCTCTCCGGTTCAATTCCCGACTGGAGTGCCTTCTGTGCGGAGTCTGCATGTCCTCCCCGTGGACGAATTCACTTTAAAAGATATGCAGGTAGGTACATGTGTGGGTGTGCCTTCTTTGAAAGGATGGCAACTCGACACCATAAAAATTCACTGTCAATCATTAATGGGCTGGAGTTCCGCTGTGGCGACCCCTGAAAGACAGTTTAAGAACAGCTCTGTTTGCCACACAATCAGACTTCAGCTATAATCAGAGTGAAAGAGGTTGTATATTCCCTTTTCCTCGTGGCTATCAATGCTGTGTTCTCAGTTTTTTCACTTGCAGGTCATATCTTTATGAGGAGAGGGTCATGCAAAACAAAAAAATATTCAAAAACTCTGCTACTAATTTGACAGTCTTACATTATGAATTTTACTTAGATTATATACTTGCTGGAAAACAGGAAGAGTTAGCTTTGGTGCGCTTACTGTTTTTCTTTTGTTTGTACGCACCTGCATTTCTCTGAATATATTATAACTGGTGCTATGTACATGTCTTCTCTCTTATCTCTCGTTTGCTTCTTTCCATGTCTGATCTCCACTTCCAGTTCAGAATGTGCTTCACTCTTGAAAACCAATTTGTTTGATTAAGATTGTACAATGAAAACCAATTTGTTTGATTAAGATTGTACAATGAAATACTTAAAGGACCTTGGGCATGGGTACTTGTTATAACCATCTTGTTAACAACATGTTATACATATTTCTGTGCCACCAAATCAGCAAGAGTTATTGCAGCACCTTGAACAAACATTAACACAGCTGGCTCTTGGCAAAATAGTATTTTTGGGTTCCCAGTTGTACAGGGCTGTACACTGAGGAACTACAGTTTGACACACACTAGGTTTAAGGAAGACAAAATGGCATATAAACTCTAGTACATCTTGGCCTTTTTAAATGTTTAAAACAAATGGAATTTTATATTTCTTTGGAATAGGAGTTCCTTCTAAACCCCCTCTATGTCAGCAGAAGGTATACCTACTCAGTCTTTCCAAAACACTTGTTTATTCTACTCGTCTTTCCTTGTGATTTTCAGAGCCACATAAAACCTGTCATCTTCACCATATAGCTATTATAATAAGCTATTTTCATTTCTTCACTGCTGTTTCAAACTCCCAGAGGGTCAGCAGTTCAATTCTTTTCTCTTACCTTCATTCACAAACATTGTTTTCGTTCATTTGTAAGGCTAAGGCAAAGGTTTCATAAACCATAGCAAGGCCCTTAGAATGATGGTGTTCTAGTATTCATTTCCACCACAAGTCATTTTGCCAAACATCTCCTTCAAGGTTAGATCAGGTTGGCTGCACTGTTGGTCTTTTTTCCATTTTGTTTTTATGTGCTGCTTACACTTGTGTTAGTGTTAAGGTTAAAGAAGCGTGCTAGAAGTACTTGAAATGGCAAAAGTAAAGAACCACTTACCCCAATGGGCATAGCACCACTGCCTGTGCACAGTTTGAAAATTCCAAAGATTCTGGTAGCTCCAATACCAGAATCAGATTGACAAGATCTCTAAACATTGTGGAAAGGGAGTGACCAGTGTCTGAATTTTTGATTGGCTGGATTTCTTTGCCAGTTTTTCCTCATGAAGCAAGTTCCACTCCTTCAACTGTTGGGCATAGAAAGAGCTTTCTGGATCAGTTCTGGAGTTTATATAATTATTTTTGGTATAACTACAGAGGGATTAAACTGATCAGTCACAGCATGAAGTTATGGGAAAGAGTAGTGGAAGCTAGGTTAAGAAGGGAGGTGATAATTAGTGATCAGCAATATGGTTTCATGCCAGGAAAGGGCACTACAGATGCAATGTGTGCTCTGAGAGTGTTGGAGAAGTACAGAGAAGGTCAGAAGGAGTTGCATTGTGTCTTTGTGACTTTAGAGAAAGCATATGACAGGGTGCCTAGAGAGGAGTTGTGGTATTGTATGAGGAAGTTGGGAGTGTCAGAGAAGTATGTAAGAGTGGTACAGGATATGTACGAGGGTAGTGTGACAGCGGTGGGGGTGACAGATGTGTTTAAGGTGGAGGTGGGATTACATCAAGGATCAGCTCTGAGCCCTTTCTTATTTGCAATGGTGATGGACAGGTTGACAGACGAGATCAGACAGGAGTCCCCGTGGACTATGATGTTTGCAGATGACATTGTGATCTGTAGTGAGAGTAGGGAACAGGTGGAGGAGACCCTGGAGAGGTGGAGATATGCTCTAGAGAGAAGAGGAATGAAGGTCAGCAGGACTACGACAGTATATATGTGTGTGAAGGAGAGGGAGGACAGAGGAATAGTGAGGATGCAGGGAGTAGAGGTGGCGAAGGTGAATGAGTTTCATTACTTGGGATCAACAGTTCAGAGGAATGGTGAGTGTGGGAGAGAGGTGAAGAAGAGAATACAGGCAGGATGGAGTGGGTGGAGAAGAGTGTCAGGAGTGATTTGTGACAGATGAGTACCAGTAAGAGTGAAAGGGAAGGTCTACAAGAGGGTAATGAGACCAGCTATGTTATATGGGTTGGAGACAGTGGCACTGACAAAAAGGCAGGAGTCAGAGCTTGATGTGGCAGAGTTGAAGATGTTAAGATTTGCACTGGGTGTGACGAGAATGGCCAGGATTAGGAATAAGTATATTAGAGGGTCAGCCCAGGTTGGAAGGTTTTGGAGACAAAGCCAGAGAGGCAAGATTACGTTGGTTTGGACATGTGCTGAGGAGGGCTGCAGAGTATATTGGGAAAAAGATGCTAAGGATGAAGCTGCCAGGTAACAGGAAAAGAGGAAGGCCTAAGATAAGGTTTATGGATGTGGTGAGAGAGGACATGCAGGTGGTTGGTGTGACAAAGATTTTCGGTACTTTTCCGTTAACGAGGCAGTAGCTTTTTTTCGGCTGTTGTTAATGATACTTTCCTTGCTTGAGTGCTATTCATTTTTTGACATGCCACTAGTGGTTATTTTACAGTCCTGTCGTGGTTTTGCTTTTTGTTTTTTTTTTCTCCGACCATCCGCTGATTTCTACAGCGGTTTTATAACATCATGTGAATTAACGAGTCTAACTGTATGTTTATCAAAAGTGAGGGGATAAGTTAGAAGGACGTGTGCTGGTTTGTTAGACATCTTGTGCTGTAGTTGTGATTGTGCACGAAGATGCCTTCAGACTTTCATTCAGTTCAAGCTTTGTTACAAATGGCATTGGTGGAGGTGAGACGTATGCGGCTGCAGTATTAGTATGTGACCCGATTCTTCCCAGAAAGTGTACTTTTTGTGTGTGAAGGTAGTTCATCCCAACTAATATGAAAGCTACACGAGTATGTTAATGTCATCTTAGATGTACAAATTAACGTTGTTTCATTTACATTTGTTCTGCCCTGTTGGTTGATTATGGAAGTGCCACAGTTACTTCTTGCTCTTCTGCAGTGATGAGAGCTTAGCTCTCGACCTCTTCAAAATCCTGGAGAAATCCATCTAAACATGGGTACTATAAACTTGGGAAGTTGGCAGAATGGGAATGTGAATTAACAAAACTTCTCGTGTCCAGGTTTTTGCAGAACATTTAGACTTATATATTCCTTGTGTTGACTTTTCAGTGTACATTTCACCACAAACTTTATGTTTTGAGTTTGGCAATGACTTTACCCCATTAACGGAAAAGTACCTTATTTACTTTAGGCTTCAATTTACTTTTCATGCACGGCATCAAACTTCTGACCATATTTACGTGTTGCAAGTATTTTGATGCATCTATTAAAATCACAAATGTTTAGGTCTCTACATTTTCCTGGGTCACTTTCATAACAACTCATCTTTAGCCGGGTAACTAACTCACCGTTTTTCACAGCATTGCTCTGGTTAGTCTTCTTGGACTTAGAATACATATTTAGGCATCAGCATTTCTTATGCTGTTTGTATGCAAACTATTTCCACTGTTTGAGGTACACCACTACCTGCCTGTTTTGTTTTTTCTTCTCCACATATTACAATCATGATAAATTTCTTGCCTTTGCACACATCACCGCATCACTACTTGTTGTGCACAACCTGGTGACTTTCAGGTATACTGATTTCAGAGGCATTTCTCTTGGGGTGGAGTATGCATTACACTCAGTTTTATAAGAACAGCCCTCATCCCTCTCATCTTCTTAGAGTAAGAAATCTGGACAAAGCCATAAATAATGGGTGACAGAGGCCCAAAATAGGCACAATTTTTAAGTATTGTTACAAACTTACAAAGTTGATAGAATAACAGATTTTGCATTAACATACATTTTCTTAAGGGTTTGAAGTCTGAAACTCAAATGTTTGTCATTACTTTCAAACTTCAATCCTCAACGATTTGCCAGAAAACCACAATTTTATGAGAAATAGACCAAAAATATGAAGCAAAAATTTGGACATTCTATGAAAATCTGTACAGTTGAGAGGTCTGACAGCCCTAGGTGGAAGTCATTTAATTCCTGCATTTTCCACTATCACGTTGAACAAACTCTTGAGATCACCTTTTGTTTCTTAAACATATTATAGAAATTTTGTTGGAAGCTCGTAAAATACAACTGCTGAACATCATTTTTCAAAAATATTAGTAGTCTGTTTCAGGGTTTAAGCTACTTTTGCTGCCTGTCTTCCACTCCATATCATAGAACAGCTGTCATTCTAGAAACATTAAAAGAGTGCAAGTACTAGTCCATAAATATATAACACGTAGTTGGTGCTCTGACTTTTAAGATGTCTCCCTCAGTGTCACAAGGCTGTACTTTAAGGAATTAGCCCTTGGCACACTGATAAATTAAAGCTAATTGTTACACAACTTTGGCTTCTAGGACTAAAGATGCACTTAAAATGAGCATCTCAAGGCCTTTCACACTTCTGTTAACAAATGAAATATTGTAAACTCACTTTCAAAGCAAATAAGAGGTTCATATATGAAATAAATTTCTCTCTTCCCTTGAGTATTTCAGCTGGGATTAGACACAATGAATCTTTCCAACACATCTAGTCATAAAGTACTTGTGTTTCCTTATGAAGTTCTATGCCCTTGGAAATAATCCATAGATAGTACAACCAACAGTTTACCCTCTCTTTTCTTTACCACTGTTTTACACTTCCACATATTCAGCACTTCAGCTCCTCTCTCTCCCCTTCTCTTGCACTTCACTCCTCCACACCTGGTAAATGGCTTTATGTCTGGCGAAAAAGGCTTCATTGTATGCTTTAACAAGGCCCTTAATGGACAGAGCTCTAATCTCCACCAACAGCAAGTTTGCTGTGTGGACTAGCTCTTCAGTTCAGCTAATTTTTTTTTTTTTTTTTTTACAGTGGAAGTATTGAGAGTTTAACAGATAATCTAATGCTTTAGTCTCCTAGGAATGTTAAAGTTCACTGTCAGTGTTTTATTTGCTTTCTGGAGAAGTGGACTGCTACTGACACTTTCTTCAGCCGCAAGCCAAACCAAACAGCATTGTGAAACAGAAATTGACAATTTTATATGTATCAAAAATGGTATTTTTAAGTGCTGGTTGCAATAAATGCAACAGAAACAAGCAGTTGTAGGTACTTCAACGAATACAGTTAATTATTTAAGAGTGATGAATACTATAAACTGATACATTTAGCAATTACTGACTAGCACAGATTGCAGTCATAAGGCAGTCACTGAGCATTTCAGAATAACAGTATAATCCTAAAACATCTGCAGTTGCACCTTACAAAAAATGTATAACATCAAATAACATTATGGAGTTTGTCATGAATTATTTTTGAAATCATGACAAAAGTAGTTTGTAACTAAAACTTTGCGTAGTTCGGATTTAAATGCAGTTTAATTTGTTCTTCATTTGCTATAGTAATGAATTCTGTCATGCAGGGGCAATCATTACTAAGGCTTCTCTATACCTTTCCCAAGTCCCATCAACAGAGGATCCATTCCATGAGCCCTGACTCCACGATGCTGAACTCACTGATTGCTGCGTTCAATGACAAATCACTGGCAGTGTGGTTTCTAAGTGTATCCAAGCAGGGATTCCTTCTTTTTGGAAGATTTCTGCATTTGTGTTTGTGTGACTGTGGAACTGGTATATATAAGTTTGAGGCATATGAAAGGGTGTTTGTGTGTGGGGGGGAGGGTGGGGTACTGTCATTCTGCAAAATTCACTCACTTTTGAGGGGTTTTTTTTGTCATTTGGATCCCAAGCAATTTAACATTGTGGATTCAGGAATTAGTAGGGAAGCTTGTGAGAAATGCCTCTTCCCAATCACCATTCCAGATGCTGGTCTTTTCTGTATGGTGCCCCTTGATTTTGTTCTCAAGAAGTAATGTTGAGGCAAGGTATTCAGTTTACTTACTAATGTTAGGCAGTAATCTTGATGTAACAATATTCACAAACTACCAAGTCAAAGATGCCTCTTTTGCACCACTCATATCAAATCAAACTACTTCTCTTCACTAACACAGCACACAGTTTTTTCCTCATAGTCAACATAGTAAATGAGACACCATTTTAAAGAAAAACATCTTGTTCAGGTAAATTTTGTTCAACAAAATTTGATTTGATGAACTACACTTCAAAGAACAGTACGAGTACTAAAAAAAAAAAAAAAAAAAGCTCACGTCTGGAATGCTGTCTAGAAAAGTGTGTGTTTGTGTGTGTTTTTAACCAAGCAACACTCCAAATAGTATAACCAAAAGCAACATAATATTATTATGGTTAGTTTGTACAAAAGCAAAAAATTAGATTTTGTCTTTTTCATGTGTTTGTGGAACATGGTTGTGTAACTTCTGTTTACAAGGCTGCCACCGCAGCACAAAAGAATGGAGTCATGCTTTTGGTTATGAAAACAAACAGGAAAAAAAATTCCCCAGGATATTAACCATTCTGACTCAAAAACAAAAAAAAATGTAATCAGAAGATTTCAAATGTACATTTATATATATTTATATCTTTTTATTTAGGGATAAGTCCACTGCAGCCCATAGGGTCCATTGATTATCCAAGGACAGTAATTACAATCCTCAGACCTAAGCAAACAAACAAACAAAAAATGTATATGCAGTTAGAGTAAATATATATCAGTTCCAAGAAGGGAATTTCAGAGTAGTGAAAAATGCTTTAAAAGATGTAACAGCAAGTTTCAGAATTTGCTGTTTTTGGCAGGACTCACAGTTTAATTTTCAAAGTCAAGTTCACAGATTTATAGGTACTTACTAAGCTACTGCTCTGTATGAATCTTTGTAAGCCCAGCCATGAATTCCCATGAAGTTTTTAGCCCTTGTATTCAAGTATGAATAACCTAGAGCAAGACAAGTTACACCTATCTATTGGGGACAGGGGTGCTAGACCAGGACGGATCTACAATTTAACATCCAATCATCCAGATTACATTTCAGTAGAGTAAAAGTATATTACTTTATGTGGAGAGGAAGACGCTTCCAAAGAAGTTATATTGTCACTGATAAATATCTATCCCATCAACATGTTCTGCTTATGTTGCAGAACAGATTAATATCTCCTGAGTGGGTGTTTATGCCACCAGTGGACTTGTGGATGCGGAATTGAGAAGCTGCTTATGCCGTCCTTGGATTTGTGTATGTGTAATAGGTCTGAAAGGACAGCGTCTATTGAGGCTGTGTACACAAGGCAAAAAACCAAAGCTAAGAATACAGCATCCATGGGACCAGATGACATCCCAGGCTGTGTACTACATGAACTACAAAATGAACTGGCACCTCACCTAAGTGTCATGTTTAATCATAGCCTCACTTCAGGTTTCGTGCCAACTGAGTGGCGTACAGCTACAGTTATCCCACTCCACAAGGGGGGATCCACCTTGGATCCTGGAAACTACCATCCCATCAGTCTGACAAGCCTTATCTGCAAGGCCATGGAATGTATTATCATGGAACTTGTAAACAAAGACATTGGCAACCTTCAAACACTGGACCCCACCCAGTTTGGGTTCATGAAAGGCCGATCTTGTCTCCTGAATCTGATTGACTTCTTCGAATCAGTCTCCAGAGCCATGGACAAGGGTAAGGTGGTCCACACAGCCTATCTAGACCTTGCCAAGGCCTTTGACACCATCCCCCACTCTGGAATCATAGATAAACTTACTAAACTGGGCATTAATCCCTACGTCACCCAATGGGTTGCTAACTGGCTTACTGAAAGAACCCACACTGTAAAAGTAGCAGACTCCAAATCCAGCTCCAGACAAGTGACAAGTGGAGTACCTCAGGGTTCAGTCCTGGGACCGCTCTTGTTTGGCATCTACTTCTCTGAAGTACAGGCCAACACTAAGGGACTCTGGCTAACAAAGTTCGCAGATGACTGCAAACTGGGAGCCATTATTGAATCCCCAAATGATGTGGATACTCTACAAAAGAGCCTTATAGAAACAGATGCTTGGTGCCAGAGCCATGGGCTCAAGCTCAATGCCAAGAAATGTAAAGTTATCCCCTTTGGGAAAAAACATGTATCCATGAATTACCATATAGGTGGCAATACACTAAACACTGAAAGTGTGATAAGAGACTTAGGGACACAGGTGGACAGTGGTCTCACCTTCGATAACCACATGACCACAACAGTCAGGAAATCCTTCTATGTGGCACACCTCATTACTAAGGGCTTTTCATCCAGAAAAAAAGGAGGTCATTGTCCCACTGTACTCATCCCTCATTAGACCCATTATAGAATACAACGCCCCGTTTGGTATGTGCCTCTCAAGACATCTGCAACAACTGGAAAGGCCGCAGAAATACCTCACTAAAAGAATCACAGGCCTAAAGCAGATGCCCTATGCTGACCGCCTTAAAAAACTCCAGCTATACTCTGTCGCATATCCTCTACTCAGAGGCGATCTCTGCTTAACATACAAGGCCATGTCAAACCCAGAGCTGTTGGACATTCTACACTTAAAGAAATCCCAATCCCTCAAAGCCACATGCTCCAGGGATCTAAACCTTGTCATCACAATAAACAAAACATGCTGGAGGGATAGGTTCCTGACCCAGAGACTCCCCAGACTCTGGAATAGATTGCCCATACATGTCAAGCAGAGTGCCTCTCTGGCCCTCTTCAAAAGGAACCTTAACGATTGGATGGGAGAAAGGAAATTCACCCCGGGGATTATGTCAGTTGCCCTGCTAGACAGGGGTCTAGGGAAGTAAATATTGTGGGAAGAAATAGCCAGGGAATTGTTATGGCTAGGCTTATATAGGCCCTAGGGCTGATAGCCTAGTACCAACCTATGAACCTATGAAATCACTTCTCTGAAACATTTATAATATCGAGAAGAGGGACAAGGCTTTAAGATGGTCAGTGCAGCTTTTATAATTTAGGTCTTTAAAGCATTTTGTTTACGGAAGTTGTGTCAAGTGTCTGGACAAATACATATTGAAGTGTGTGTTATACTCAATAACTGGCCTAATAAGTGCTGAATACAGTGGGATGATCCCATCCTTGGACTTGCACTCCATACCTTAACTAATAAACTGCGCTATGAAAAAGGACTTCCTTACAATGGTGATCAGAGGAGAGTTCATTGTCTACAAAGACTCCCAGGTCCCTAACCACTGGATACACTTTCAAGGGTGTGCTGTCAATGTGATAATTAGAGGGGACGTTCTGCTTGCTGAAGCATAAGGTTAAGCACTTTTTGGCATTTAGCTTTAGCACACTGTTTTGACACAACTATTTATTTGCAAAAGTTCTCTTGGTGGATCTTGGAGGACCCCTTGGTGACCTCTGGAGAATTTATGATGGCACCATATTTTCAGTTAATTGCAAACTTGTTCAACCACAGAGCCTTAACATTTACTTTCATCTCAGCAAAGTAAAGGATTGAACCCTGGCATATGCCACTAGTAACAGTTCTTTTGAAGAAGAGCTGCACACCCTCATTTCTTGGGCTCTGTTAGTAAGCCATTCTGCTATCTAATGAGTTCATAGGTTCATAGGTAGGTACTAGGCTATTGGCCCTAGGGCCAATATAAGCCTAGCCAAAAATGTACCCTGGCTTTCGCCACCCAAGAAAATTATTTTCCCGTGCCCCTGCAGAGCAGAGCAACAGAAGTGATCCCTGGGGTGAATTTCCTATTTCCCATCCAATCATCAAGATTTTTCTTGAAGAGTGCTAATGAGGAGCTCAGTTTGACATAGATAGGTAGTCTGTCCCAGAGTATGGGAAGTCTCTGGGACAGGAATCTATCCCTCTAGCATGTTCTGTTTATTGTGGTGACAAGGTTTAGGTCCCTGGAGCGTGTAGCTCGGAGGGATTGGGATTTCTTTAAGTGGAGCATGTCCAACCAGCTCTGGGTTTGACATAGCTTTGTATGTTAGGCAGAGATCGCCTCTGAGTAGGTGATATGCGACAGAGTAAAGCTGGAGTTTTTGAGACGGTCTGCGCAGGGCATCTGTTTGAGGCCAGTAATCCTCTTTGTGAGTTATTTCTGTGGCCTTTCCAGTTGTTGTAGATGTCTTGTGAGGTACATACCAAAAGGGGCATTGTACTCTATAATGGATCTAATGAGTGATGAGTAGAGGGGAACAATGACCTCTTTTTTTCTTGATGAGAAACCTTTTGTGATGAGGTGAGCCACGTACAAGGATTTCCTGATTACTGTGGCGATGTGATTATCAAAGCAGAGACTATTGTCCACCTGTGTCCCAAGGTCTTTTATCACATTTGTGGCGTTAAGTAAACTACCAGCTAAGTGGTAGTTCATGGGTACAGAGTTTTTACCAAAGGGGGTGACAATACACTTTTTGGCATTGAGCATCAGGCCATGGCTTTGACACCAGGCATTTGTCTCAGTGAGGCCCTTTTGTAGTATGTCCACATCGTTAGGAGTTTCGATTATGGCTCCTAGTTTGCAGTCATCTGCAAACTTTGTTAGCCAAAGACCTTCTGTGTGAGCCTGTACTTCAGAGAAGTAGATACCAAACAGGAGAGGACCCAGGACTGAACCCTGTGATACTCCAATTGTCACTGGTCTGAAGTCGGATTTGGAGTCTGCTACTTTCACAGTGTGGGTTCTGTCCGTGAGCCAGTTGACAACCCATCTTGTGACATAGGGATTTATACCTAGTTTAGTGAGCTTATCTATAATTCCAGAGTAGAGGATGGTGTCGAAAGCCTTGGCGAGATCTAGATAAGCTGTGTGAACCACCTTACCCTCATCTATGGCTTTGGTGACTGCTTCAAAGAAGTCAATCAGGTTTAGGAGACATGATCTGCCTTTTACAAATCCAAACTGGGTAGGGTCCAGAGTTTGGTCCAGAAAGGTGTGGTATGAATTATAGCCTGGTAATGCAGGGGTGCTCTCTGGAGCTTTGAACCAGGTCTCTGTCACTGCACAGATGTCGATGTTCTCCATTTTAAGGAGTGCCTCGAGTGAGTGCATTTTGAGGTTTAGTCTTCTAGCATTGAGTAGCATTACCCACAGCTTTTGCTTGCTTCTACCTGTTACGGTGGTGAATTTGTCATTTGAACTTTGCCTAAAAAAGGCACTATAGTGGTGGCAAGAGCCATAGCCACTATCCAGAATCCCAAGGGCGACAGGTGCAGGCCATCTCTGGCAAAGCATCATGGTCTGTCGATCATGTCAATCAACAGTTATTCCACTCCACAAAGGGGGAGCCACCACTGATCCTGGGAACTATCACCCTATTTGCCTGAAGAGCCTGGTCTGCAAGGCCATGGAACTTATCATCATGGAACTCATAAACAAAGACATTGGTAACCTCCAAACTCTGGACCCCACCCAGTTTGGGTTTGTGAAAGGCAGATCATGCCTTCTGAACCTGATCGACTTTTTTGAGGCAGTCACCAAAGCCGTAGATGAGGATAAGGTGGTTCACACAGCCTATACTGACCTCGCCAAGGCTTTCAACACCATCCCCCATTATGGAATTATAGCTAAACTCACTAAACTAGGTATAAATCCCTACATCATAAGATGGGCTGCCAACTGGCTCACTGACAGACCCCACACTGTAAAAGTTGCAGACTCCAAATCTGACTTCAAACCAGTGACACGTGGAGTACCACAGGGTTCAGTCCTGGGACCTCTCCTGTTTGGTATCTACTTCTCTGAAGTACAGGCTAACACAGAAGGCCTCTGGCTAACAAAGTTCACAAATGACTGCAAACTAGGAGCCATAGTCGAGTCTCCAAATGATGTGGACATCCTACTGAAGGGCCTCACTGAGACAAATGCCTGGTGTCAGAGGCATGGCTTCAAACTCAATGCCAAAAAGTGCATTGTCATCCCCTTTGGTAAAAACTCTGTACCCATGAACTACCATGTAAACGGCAGTCTACTTTATGCCGAAAGTGTGATAAGAGACCTTGGGACCCAGGTGGACAGTAGTCTCTCGTTTGATAATGACATCGTCACAGCAGTCAGGAAATCCTTCTATGTGGCACACCTCATCACAAAAGGGTTCTCATCCAGGAAAAAAGAGGTCATTGTTCCCCTCTACTCGGCACTCATTAGACCCATTATAGAGTACAACGCCCCTTTTGGAATGTACCTCACAAGACATCTGCAGCAGCTGGAAAGGTCACAGAAGTACCTCACAAAGAGGATTACTGGCCACAAACAGATGCCCTGCATTGACCGTCTCAAAAAAACTCCAGCTTTACTCTGTAGCATATTGCCTACTCTGAACAGCTCTCTGCCTAACATATAAAGCTATGTTAAACCCAGAGCTGTTGGACATGCTACACCTAAAGAAATCCCAATCCATATGAGCTACACGCTCTAGGGACCTAAACTTTGCCACCACAATAAACAGGACATGTTGGAGGGATAGATTCCTGTCCCAGAGACTTCCTATACTCTGGAACAAGCTACCCATCTATGTCAAGCTACGTTCCTCATTAGCACTCTTCAAGAAAAATCTTGATGAGTAGATGGGAAATAGGAAATACACCCTGGGGATCACTTCTGTGGCTCTGCTCGACTGGGGCACAGGAAATTAACTTTCTTGGGTGGTGTAACCCAGGGAACCTTGTTGGCTAGGCTTACTTAGGCCCTTGGGCCGATAGCCTATTACCTACCTATGAAAGGAGGGTACAACTGATAGAGAACACAGTTGTCCTGTATTGGTATGGACCAAGTCCAGGACTGTGTTGCCCATAATTGGGGTGTAAACTAAATGGTCCACACAGTTTGTGTTTTTGAAGTCCAGACATATCTGGACATACATATTAGGGGATGTATAAGTATCCCAATTAATGGAGGAGTAGTTGAAGTCCTTAGGCTTAATGTACAGGGATTCCACGCTAGTCAGGTAACAGATATGGGCCAAGAGGGACAAGGAGGGGGTCATATGGTCAGCTATGATGTGATAAGGTGTTTTGTTAATGGTAAGCTGGATATGGAGGAGTTCCAGGTCATTATCTTGTGTAACAAATCAAAAGGTGAAATTTTGTTTCTTGAATATAGAAAAACTGCAGCCTTTAGTGCCTTTTTCATCTACTGTGGAATGCCTAAAAGTGTAGGTGGTGAAACCTTGCTCTAATGGGCTGATCTTAATTGTTTTGAATGAAGTCTCTGTGCTGATTCATATATCAATGCATTTCAGAATAAGGAGTGCCTGTGGGGAGTGGATGTTTTGTTATAGCTCCAAATATTTAGCTGCAATATCTTTATGCTATCCGAATTCTGTTATGTTATATTAGAAACATTTGAAGACTGATGTCCCCTAAAAGGCAACTATGGGGATAAGGTTTTAGCAAATATATGAAAGCTCTGGGAGTAAAAGTACAGCCCATCCTTGACAAAGCAGCTTGGGATGTGTCCTATCTCTTCCCACCCTGATATATAATGGACCCCCTTTGATTGACAAAAGAAGTTAAACCAATTATTTTAGTCAATATTTTTTGTTTATATTGAGGCATCATACTCAATGATGGCAAAATGTTGCTCAAGGCTAGGTTCATACCTGCTGCAGACACATTTTGAGAGCTCTATCTTGTCTATCTTCATACAGTTCATGGCAGTACCTCTCCACTCATTTACTCCCACATGTACTATGACTGTGTCATATATGTACTTGTGGTGCAATGACATGAGTGCATGAATTATATGGTGAATCCTGGCACCTGATAAATAACTGTGACCCTTTCTTTGCTCAGCCTGGTGACTAGTACATCAATGTGTCTCATTATGTAGTCACCTATGACTTGGATGTTGGATTGTGTGGAGGCATGCCTTTTGGGCTTTTGAGTTACGAGTCTTTGATGCAGGTTTTATGATGGGTGTTGCCTGAGTTGAGCATTTGTGAGGTTGCTGAGGGTACTTGTTTCTTGAGTTACATTTATGAGGCCTTTGTGGTTTAGGTAGGTTACCTTTAAGAACCTCAGTATATGTAGGCCACAATGTTTTGCCTGTACTGTGTGTGATACATATAGTAGTACTGTGTTACAGATAACATGTTATTTATTGTGGGTTTATGTGATAGCTTTACCACCAACAGCATTACATAACTACAACTATCACATAATGTGTTGGTTTGTTTTAGTAGTAGGTGGTTGTCGGTAAACATGAAACAATTGCTATACTGTCTCAGGATGCCCATTTCAACCAAGTTGACTACAGGCACAGTTGGAAAGTGCAAATCCATGGTTCGGGATATTAGCTAACTTGAGCTTCAGGTGAAGGGGCATCAATTGGGTTTGGACCTGACTTGCTGGAGTGCTATCTGTTCAAAAAGAACATTCCAATTCAAAACAAACAGTGACATGCCTCTTTGCACAACTATTTATTAAAAAGCACATAAGTTGTTTATAACGAGAAAATTTAGAGTTTGAATGCCTGCACCTATATAAGGCATGATTAACTGACAATGTGACATGAGCAGCACCATGCACATGTGGGAAATTTATGACAGGGCAGAAATGTTTAAAAAAAATTCAAACAACCCACTGGCCAATAGCAGACTAGCACACTCTAAGGTTGTAAAATAATCAGATCCCTAGAAATGATTAGGTTATTCTTTACAATCACTAGAGTTTAACCAAAGCAATTTCAACTCTGATCACAATACATAACCAAAAATTAAGTGCAGAGCTAATACACTAACTCATTATGAATGCAAAAGTACTTACTGTGGGTGTTTCCAGGCTGGTTGTTTAGTCAAACCCAGTGAAATATGTCACAAGCAGTAGCAAGGACGCCAAGTGAACAATCTACTGATGAAAGCCATGTGCTGAAACCGGTCTATAATTTCAGCGTAAATAAAGCTACTATTTCTCAATTCATTCTTGGTGCTGGCATTTTTTCATTTTGGTCTAACTAGCTTGCTTGCCTTGCACCAGCCGTACCTGCTAGCTTCCTTTTTTTGCTCACGTTGAACAGCATTATCATGCTTCAAGAGTAATGATATGTATTACACTTCCAAAAGACAGCCCAGTCCCTGCTACTTCACATAAAAACTACCGAGGTTGCCATCACTTACTGAAAACAAAAAAGTGCATTTTTGTGCAAAAAAAAAAAAAATCAAACATTTGTCTTTTATCCTTTCTTTGCTGAACTCAGTTTGCATGCTTTGAGTGTTTTAATAGAAGAAATGATTTCAAAGAAATGGATATTGCCTGCTATGCTGTACCTCCCTGAAATATCAAATCAGCTTGCATATTGACAATTGCAAGATTCAAAGGTACATGTAGTTAAAAATCTGACCCCTCGAGCAGAAAAGTACTGTGCACTCTTACTTTCTGCCTACTGTACATTCTCCCAAGGACAAAGACGAAAGAAAGAAATACATTGTTTAGCAAGTAATAAATTCTAAATGAGCAGCTTTCCTTACATTTACCAAGTTTTTTTCTCATTTCACATTGTTTACAAAGGACAGAAATTCCAAATGAAGCCATTCTTCCCTATCTGAATTGGTAACTCATTTCACATTCCTTTTCCTCAGCTATTACAGACAAGTCACATGGTTACTTTTGCATGACGACATTCCTTGCTTTAGTTTCCTTTTCATTTAATCAGTCACCTATATGGTATTCTGATCCAAAAACAAACCACATGGTCAGAGTTTAAGACTGAAACGAAAGGAATGTGAATATGCATAGCATGTCAATGGTGTTTAGTCAGATCAAGATAACACAGGAACGCATTATACAAATGAGAGCAATGCATGAAAAGCAAATTAAAGTGCTAAACAGGAATATTACACAGTGGTTAGACTTTGTGAAAAATATAATATTCAACTGACTTTTACTAAAGAATGTTTTACAGGTAATGAGGTACTTAATTAAAAAAACAATATTAAATGTCAAAACGCAATGAAAGTTGCTGATAACAGATACACCTGTACCATGCTATCAAAGCAGAAAGGGAAAAAAAAGAAGAAAATTGAGAGAAGAGAAAGGAGTTGTGTACTTACCATAACAGGTCACGATGAGCATGTCTATCCTCAATAAAAGCAGGACTAATGCCATCACGCAATTATGCATTACCCCATAATGCCATGCATGAAAACTTCCCTTCCAGATCTGCGGTCAGACCTCTAGTACAAAAAACCTAAGGAGGGGGTAGGTGAGCAGGTGGGTCACTGAGCAAAGACTTGCAAATACAGATACATTGCTATGGTAAATACATAACTTTCATATCCAGTATGAGGAGATCCATCCTCTATAACAAAAAAGTCCTAAAGATTATCTTCCAAAATAAAACACTACCATAACACTGTTTTGCATGGTGGCAATCCCCCCTGCACCCCCCACTCCCCCTACTTAAATATACTAACTCCGAGATTGCACAGTTTAACTTACTTGGTGGTGTTTAAAAATGGTTGAAAAAAATATTCCACCATACCATGTTCGACATTTTGATGCCTGCACAGTCTGGTTTTCTCATTTTTAAGTCAATGAAATGGACATATGTTTCAAGGTCAGTCATATCAGATCACTAAAAGGATTCATCTCTTTCAATGAAGCCCAAATGGAAAACCAAGTCTATTTATTTATGCAAGATTTTATGGAACTGAGCTTGTGTGCGAACGTGAGAATCTGTACTAATCTAGAGGGGTATGCAGGGTCTCTGAGATGGAAAAAAACAATCAGATACAGACAGTTAAGATATGGATAGGAAAGGATGTGACAATAGGGATCTGAAGGGCTGAATATGCATTCCATTTTTCGGTAGGTGAGGCCTGAGCAATGATAGCCTTGTTGAGACCAAAATCAGTCTAGGGTGATCATTTTGGACTTGAACTTCTTAGCTTTCTGAATGAACCTCATAAACAGTATAAATGGGAGAAAGTACAGAAGACTCCTAGGGGCTATTTCTGAATGACAGCCCTCCTGGGCAATTGCCCTGGAGGGATTTAGGGAAAATAAATTGTAGCAGTGGTTAATACGAGACAGAGAAGTGACAGCATCGCTTTCTTCAGCAATGGAACAAACATTATGATCAGTTGTCTGGCATCAGCAAGCAATGACTGAACCTGTCTGCAAGGAATGGGACTCCCAGGGAATGTGGCTTGCAGTCAGAAACCATTTGGTCAACACAGTCCATTCTCACAACCATGCTGACTCTCAACAATGGGGTTAGATGCACATTTCCTCTTTTGTCCTTTTATAACAAATCACTGCCATATTGTTGGTGTGTGAGCAAATGCCTAAGTAGCCCCAGTTGCAGAGAAGAACAAGAAGAGCAAATCACAGTGGTTTCATCACATGTGAAGAAAAAAAAAACCCAGATGATTTGGAAGAAAGAGGAAGAAGTCAAGAGGAGGCAAGGAAATCTAGGCAATATATGGCTACATGGTGTAAAAGAAGATGTGTGAGAGTCAGGATTAACTGTCAAAGTGGGTAGGAGACTGGGAATGAATGAGAGAAGTGATGGCAGTTGACATGACATCCCAACCCCATGTAAAAATGAGAAAAAAGGGGTTGATTATGATTAACAATGCAATGAAGATGAAAGGATTAAGATGACTCCTACATCAACCAGCAAGGCAGCAGTAATTCACAAGAAATAATTTATAGCTGAGAAATGTTTCTCACTTATTTTAATTTCTTCTACCTCTGTCAGTTGTTAAGGATAATGCACTTAACGTGGACAGCTTCAACAACATGTGACAATGCCTACGTAATACTGCTAGCAGGAAATCTGGGAACACAAATGCATATTAAATGAATCATCACCTCCTAACATATATACTCAGACAAAAAAATGATATCCCTCAAATACCTAGCTTCAGAACTATCAGGAACAATAAGAGCTTCAATCAAACCAAATTCCAATTAAAACTTCAAATATGTAACTGGAATAGACTAAAACGACTCCCACTAGACGAGGCAGTATCACACTTTAACTCCACATTTCTTATAATCCTTAACAATCATGCACCCACCCGGACCATCATAACAAAGAAAAAAGTAGCACCGTGGCTGTCCAAAGAAACTTGACAAAAAATCATGAATAGAAATAAAGCCTGGTCATCTTGGAAAACCAATAAAAACCC
This sequence comes from Protopterus annectens, assembly GCF_019279795.1. NCBI lineage: Eukaryota > Metazoa > Chordata > Ceratodontiformes > Protopteridae > Protopterus > Protopterus annectens. The sequence goes on from NC_056740.1 coordinate 223,736,779, forward strand.
TACGGATCAACTAGTATATAACCAGCTAAGAAATGATATTAAGAAGTCTATAATGTTAGACAAAAAAGACTGTTACTGTAACCTGCAGCATAAACATCAAAATCGACCACAAAAAGTTTGGTCCAGCTTAAACAATCTTCTCCAGCCAAGTAATACTATTACCCCTACCCCTGCGTCTGTCCTCCAAAATCCCCCAGAAAATATTGCCAACATCTTCTTTACAGAAACTATACAATCCCTTGCCAACCAACTAGGCCCCAACAACCTGGACCCTATTAACCCCATATCCAATAACCACCCATCCTTTAACTTTCAAGCTGTACAAACAGCATTTATCCAATCCTTAATCAAGAAACTGAAACCCACCACCCTTTCAGCAGACCTAGTACCGACTGAATATCTTCAAAAGACTGCAAATGCAATAGTGTACCCCATCTCAATATTAATTAACAGAACCATCTCTGAAGCATATCTAACCCCATCTGGAAAATTTCCTGTGTAATTCCTCTTCATAAAGGGGGTAACTCCACTAATCTATCAAATTACCGGTCCATCGCCATTCTGTCCCCTCTGGCTAAAATTATGGAAAAATGTATCCACAAGCAACTCCTTCATAGGTTCATAGGTTGGTACTAGGCTATCAGCCCTAGGGCCCTATACAAGCCTAGCCATAACAATTCCCTGGCTATTTCTTCCCACACTATTTACTTCCCTGGACCCCTGTCTAGCAGGGCGACTGATGTGATCCCCGGGGTAAATAAACACCCTTGCAGAACTTGAACCTAGAACCCTGAACACTGTAGTCACAGCAGTTAACCACTAAGCCATCACAGCTGTAAATGCGTTAGTGTACCCCATCTCAATATTAATTAACAGAACCATCTCTGAAGCATATATCCCCTCCATCTGGAAAATTTCCTATGTAATTCCTCTTCATAAAGGGGGTAACTCCACTGATCTATCAAATTACCGGCCCATCGCCATTCTGTCCCCTCTGGCTAAATTCTGGCTTCATTACCTCAATTTGCATAATCTCCTAGCTCCCTCCCAGCCTGGTTTTAGACCCCACCATAGTACCACCACAGCCCTTCTATCCTTCTCTCAGACAATAAATCAAATCCGTAATAATAATACGCCCTCCTCTGCTGTTTTTCTTTACCTATCTAAGGCATTTGATATGGTAAACCACCAGATACTCACTCAAACACTAAAACCTCTTGCCATAGACAGCCTAGCAATACGCTGGTTTCAGTCCTACCTAAGTGGCAGACAACAAGCTGTGCTATGGAAGGATAGCCTTTCTTCCCTACTGCCAGTCACCCTTGGAGTTCCTCAACTGTCTATACTAGGACCTCTCCTATTTTCCATCTTCATTAATGATCTTCATACAGTCATCCCCAAAGTAACCTGCATTCAATATGCAGGTGACTCTACCCTAATCTGTTCTGCCACCTCCCAATTAGACCTGCAGACCTTAACCCAAAATACTTTCAATGTAGTAGAAAACTGGATCACTGACAGGCGTCTTCTATTGAATCCAAATAAAACAAAACTGCTACTCTTCACCCCCACCTGGAAAGCTACATTCCCATCACTTACCATAACATATAATAATGGCACAATAATCTCTCCAGAAAGTAATACAAAACTATTAGGTGTAATTGTTGACAATAACCTTAAGTTTGACACTCACATCGACAAAACCATTAAAACAGTCAACAAAAAGCTACAATCTCTGTACAGAATTAAGGCATTTCTAACCCCACCTGCTAGGACAGTTATTGCCCAAACACATTTACTTTCAACCCTTCTTTATGCCTCCCCAATCTATACAAACCAGAGTAAATCTGACCTCAATAAACTCAATAGCTGCTACAATACCATAGCCAGATTTGCCACAGGCTCATCATATAGAACCCACCACTGTATTAACCTACGATCTCTAGGCTAAATAGAGTTTCCCTCTCAAATCCAGTATAATCAATTAATAATAGCCTACAAAGTCCTCCATCAGCCCAAAAGCACACCCATACTCAAAAATATAATTACCCCTTACAGTAGCCTAAAAACTCTCTGGTCTTCTGACAAAATACTGGCACAAACTGTTAAATCTAAAAACTCAGCAGGTGACTCATTGTTTTGCAACTCTATTGGAACAATCTAGAATCGGCTCCCTACCGAACTTACAGCAAACCAGACTATTAACCAATTTAAAACATCTCTCAAAAAATTGCTAAAAAGTCACTGGCTGTGCCCCTGTACCAACCCCGACTAACCAGCTTACCACTCTCTTCACTACCTGGCTATCTGTAAAATAGTCAATGTTTCAGACTTAGTCTCATTCTCATATGTATTGTACTACTGAATGACATGCTACCTTTTTCCGTCTCGTACCACTAAAAATGTCTAAATTCGAACAAGAAAACTGCAATGTCAAGTTTAAGTATGTATGTATTTCAAGTATGCATATAATCCTATAATTCTGTACTGGTATCTATATGTGACTGTATAAAACTGCTACTGAAGAGCGTCATATACAAAATAATTGGAAAACTTCAGAATGATATTAAGGTGGTAGTATAGAAGCCATGTAAATGCAAATGTCTGGGAAATTATTCAAATTCAAATTCCAGATACAAACGAAAACTTTGATAGGTTGTTTGTAAATTTAGTACAAAGCTGCAGATATGTTGAAGCTGCATCTCCTCATATACTTTTCAGGATAACTGTGACTTTTGCATTTTGAATATCTATATATCATGTGTTGTGATCTCAACAAAATCTGGACATTTTAAGTCAAATATTTTATTCAGTTGTTTGCCACACTTTTTTTGTAAATAACAGTGAATTAAAAAATGATGGTGAATTAAAAAATATAATTAGGTGCAAAGACTGTCAGTACTAATGAATTCTCAAGTTAGAGATAGCCACTCCATGCAAGTGATAGACAGGGCAGAAGTAAACTGTGCTAAATAATATGCAGCCAACCCCACAGCATGTGATTAACATACCAAAGAATTAAACTGGCATATCAGTTGGTTTTCATACAGTAAACTGACTGGAACTGTTCAGGTGAGAGTGAAGAATGGCCAACAAAGCTGGCAGTGGACTTCCACTTCTTATATTGAGTTAGTCTGCCCATTGTCATAAACTAAGGACTTGATACTGGTTGGCAGTCAAGGAATGGAAAGTAATAATCAATAGATTCTACTGTGATCAAAGACAGCTTAACAACATCATCACTGACAAGTATATATAGAAAAAAAGATTTCATTGTGATAAGGCCTTTGAATCACAGAACAAACAGAGTCAAGAGATAAGACTTCTGTGCACAGTGTAGTATAGACCAAATAATTTAAATATATGTGCCATTTATTTACCATTGTTCACAAAGTGTGATACAGCTGTCACATAATGCAAAGTCAGTACCCAACTTGCATTTACAGATTTGTTAAAATCTAGTTCAGGTAAAGGCATCATAATAATTATGTAAGGCATTATGCTGAGAAAGTCAACCATGATGGAAGTGTCAATTATTAATAAAGAATCTTCTAACCTCATTCACTATGTACAGATATACCATTCACACCATTCCTTTATGACTAACCTTGAATTAAACAATGCTTCAAAGCTTGCTGTACTGCACAAAATAAAACTGTAAGCCATATTAATAGTATACACTACCCCTGATTCGTGACATTTTTTTCTGTTTGCTTGTGATGGTAAAATGGGTGGAGAATAGTACAGCTGTGTAAGTAAGCATACCACAACAGTAGATGTTTGAATGATTACTGCTGCAACAGCCTTAGCTATAGGGGTCATATCCTGCCAAGGATATAACAGTTGATCAGCTTCTAAAGCTTCAGTGCACCTTCCATGCACTCCAACTATGAGGCAGCTGGAGGTGAGGTGACTAAAAGCCAAGAGTGGATGCAAAGCCCTTCAGAGCTTTCCTGCCAACAGAGAGAGGAAGGCTGAGCCTTGAAAGAACAATGTTAGGAACAAAAATAGATGCACACACTCTGGCATAAAAAACTCACCATAAAACAAGGAAGGGTGGAGGGAGGGAGCGCTATTGCAGCTTCACACATCTACTATTATAGTAAATTTACTTTCCACAACTGTATTATGCTCATCATACTGATCACTGCTGCACGAAGCCTTAGTTGTACGGGTAGATTACCCTAGCTTACTACATTTGGGAGGTGGAAAGAGAAGAGTTCAGGAGTGCCTGGAGAATGGTCTTAAACCCTGACCTGGACCTACAGAAGGAATCAAGCTTATACTGCTTTTTAAAAGCCTGTATAGAGGACCAAGTAGCAGCTTCCAGAATACTTCTAGAATCCAATCCTTTCCAAAAAGCCATAGATGAAGTCAAGGCCCAGACAGAGTGGGCATTGACCCTGCCTGGAATAGTTTTGTTTGTTACGATAAGTGTAACAAAATGTAACAGCCTTAGACAATCACTTGGAAATAGTCTGTTTTGACACAGGCTGTCCCTTCTTACCTTCACAAGAAATGATCAACTGATTTGATAATCTGAAAGATTTAGTTCTATCAAGATAATACCTGAGTTGCTTGTGGATATCCACGGTATGAACTATCCATTCTCCCTCATTTTTAAGGTCAGGAAAGAAAACAGGGAGAGAGATAGTTTGGTTTAAAGTAAACTCTGATACCATATTAGGTATAAAAGAAGGATTAGTTCTCAAACAAACTAGTTCTCAAAGAAACCCTGTCCTTGTGGAAAATGAGATAGGACTGATTCACCATAAGAGCTTGCAACTCATATAGTCTTCTGGCAGACATCACATCAATTAATAAAACTGTATTCCATTTTAAGAACCTCAAGTCAGCCAGGTTAACTTGTTCAAAGTTAAGTGTTAGCTTTTCGAACACAAAATTAAGATCCAAGGAGGGGCCACCTGTTTGCTTTAACGCCTTTTGTGTAGAACCCCTTTCAAAAAGAATTTGACATGAGACTGCATTGAAAGTGGAGGACCCATGAGCAGACATGCTGAAATGGCAGATAAATGAATCTTGACAGAGGAATAAGGAAGCTCATATGATAGTATCTCACTCAAATATTGTAAGTCAAGGGAACAACTAGCTCTGAGTGGGTAATGATTCTGTTCTTAACACCAATCAGAAAACCTTTTCCATTTGCTAATATAGAACTTTCTAATAGCATAGCAGACTTTCTTGCCTCCACTGGTACCTGTTGCACACTCTCAGTAAACGGATACCTAAAAAGAAATAAGACCTTATCATCCAGGCAGTCAACTGAAGTAGAATGATGTTGGAGTGTAACTAACATCCCTGTTCTTGTGTAAGTAGATCCAATCTGTAAGAATGCTTGTGGTAACTGCACCTGGCTATTTCCAAAAGAATGGAGAATCACGGGGACGGCTACCTCGGCCAGAATGAAGTCACCACAATAATCTTGGGGGATTCCTTCCAAATCTTCAGAAGTACCCTGAATATTAGTGGAAAGGGTGGAAAAGCATACAGGAACATTTCTGTCCAAGGAAAAGAAGAGACAAGTTTTTTCCAGGTCTTCTTGCATTGAAGTCCAGGAACAGAATTTTGCCAGTTGACTGTTCAAACAGGAAGCAAAAAGGTCTACTTGAGGAACCCCCCACAAATGGATCACATCTTGGAAGACTGCCAATCAAATTTCCAATCAAAAGGGTCTACCCTGGTCCTACTTAGCTTGTTTGTCACACAATTCTGCTCTGAAGGAACATGGAGCTATATCTCAAGCTATAGGTAGTCGGTAAAGGGGGTACAGTTTAGTTCCCCTGCTTGTTGATGTACCACATGACTATGGTATTGTCTGTAACAACACGAAAAGGTCACAGGGACCAAAGATAATTCAGACAATTGAGTGCCTTGATCAGGGCAAGCAACACTTTGATATTTATGTGCTTGCATCTGTCCATGGTATCTCATACTTCCTGGACTTTTATCCCTCCGGAAACTGCTCCCCAAACAAAGTCTGAGGCATCTGTGGTGATAGCTATGGAAAGGGGAGGGGGAGAAAGAGAGACCTGGAATAAAGGATATCTGCTGTCTCGATCAAATTATTTCCCTTCTGACAACCCCAGCACTCGCATTTGAAAAGACAAAGGGTGATGGTGTTGGTGCTGGGACCAAAGAGACTTCAGTTACCACTGTACCTTTCTCCTGTGGAGTTTGGCAGGGGTACCAAGAGAATCACAGAAGCCAAAAGCCCCCAAATCCCTATGTATTCCCTTGCAGTGACCAGAGTTTGAGCGGAAAACCTTAGCAATAGATCTTGATATAGATGTATTTTTTTTTCTGTAGAAGAAGCTCTTTGAACTCTGGTGTTTACTAGACATCCCAAGAACACAATCCTGTGTGAAAGACTTGAGAAAGACTTCTGAATATTCTCTGGGAATCCCAGCTTGTGTAAGAAATCATTCACTCAAGTGAGGTATTCCTGACACTTTGAGAAAGACTCTGCAGAGATAAGAAAGTCATCTAAATATGGAAAAATGTGTATAGCTTGCAGCCAGTAATGAGCTATAACTGCTGTTAGGCACTTTGTAGACGCATCTGGTGCAGTGGATAGTCCAAAGTGTACGGTAAAGAACTGATAATTTGATCCAGACACAGAAAAGCTTAAGAAATGCCTAAAGTCTGTATGGATAGGGATTTGATGATAGGCATCTTTTAAGTCTTGCATTACAAGAAAACTTGAAAGAGGAAGAAGAGATAAAAGGATGTAAAGTGACATTGTTTTGAAAGATAGATCCAAAACTGGTCTTGAAGCATTTCCTTTCTTTGGCACTAAGAACAACCTTGAATAAAAAACCCTACTCACCTGGGAAGGAGTAACTGGTTCTATCACTCCTTTGGCAAGCATGTGATGAAGAACTGGTGGAAAAAAAAAAAAAAAAAGAGTCTGATCTGGAGGATGAGGAATGACCCACTGGAAAGAAGGAATTTTCTCCAACTGCCATCTGTATTCCTTCATGAATGATCTTCAGAACTAATTTGTCTGAAACTATCTCTTGCCAAGAAGAAAAATGGAAGGAAAAAATGGCCAGGGTGGGAGGGGGGTCCCAAGGTCTATTAATAGGACTATCCTTGGTTTTGGGAGGTTCAAGGCTTCTCTTTGGAACCACTTTGCCATTTCTTTTTAAACTTCTGTTTACCTGTATTTTGTTGACACTGCTTAATCTGCTTTTTGTTAGAACTGGATAAGGAGTTAGAAAATCCCTTAGAAAATTTGGAAAAGGAAGCCTGAAAAGTCTTACAGATACTCTGAATCAGCTTAAACTTTTCATCACATGTTTTGATCACCTCTGCAGCACAGGGGCCAAAAACTACATCTCTATCCAAAGAATTATTTAAAATTTCATTCTTATCATGTGGGAGTTCCTAAGAATGCAGCAAACTTCCCCAAAAGAAACCAGTGATCATAACCCTGGAAGATGTGTCAACAGAGTCATACACACACTGGAAACAATGAGTAGTGACCTGTGCAACAGAAGAAACCAATTATTTACAGCGGGTTTGTTCCTCTCAACAGGAAACCCCACATAAAACATTCCTAATATTTTCACAATTAGTCAGAACATATCAGCCTGACAATTCAAATTTCTGAAAATCAAAAGTTACAGAAGTAAGCACTTTTTCCTCATAGTTATCAATAATTTTCCAATCCTTATCAAAATAATAGGACTGCACTATTGTTGTTGCAGTGGGACCAACTAATGCTATAGCTGCTGGGTCAGGTTTGGTAACAGTGTAAATATTTTAAAAGACTGAGGAACTTTATACATCCTATCTGACTTTTTAAGAGCAGTTGGCTGACTATCAGAAAAATTGCAGGAAGTAACGTACATCTTCTAAAGCAGACAGGACAGGAGGAATGGGTGTAAGTTCTAGAAATTCCTTCTGCAACAACTCATAATATTTTCTGAGAGACTAAGAAACCTCAGTGATCTCCCACTGAAAACACTAGCAATAGTTTTGGAGAAACAGAAACCTCCACAGGGAGAATCAGAAACTGAGCTCTCCCCTGAATCTGAATCAAAAATCTTAAGAAGAAAATCCTGCATCTCTCCCATCATCTTCCTGTTCTGATTTAGAATCCTGACGCTCTTCAGGGAAGAGGTATCACTCTTTCTTTTACGAGAAACTACTTTACAAGAAGGATCAACAACCTGAATTAAACACTGAGCCAGACCCAATAAATTACTTGTCTAAGGACATTTTAGGAGTAGACACATGCATAGTTTTCAGTTTCTTTTTGACAGAAAAAATGGGGCCAATTGTGTTACTAATAGCAGCGGTGGCTTCTCCAGGGACTGGCACAGCATTCTGACACAACAAGGAAGCCGTCCCTGTTCTCTCTCTCAGGACATTGAACAGTGGTCTCTCCCTTGCCCACTGAGGGGACCCCAACAGCAGCAGAAGACATGGCAAACCCCCATCCACAGTGGCTGTAGGTGCTACAGCAGAGGGATCCGAGGTAAACGATGAGTGGTCTACGGTATAAGAAATGGCCATGGCACAGTCACCTACCTGTGCAAATTGTTAGCCTGCTGTGGTGACAAAAGCTGTTTGCTTACCTTTTTCTTTTTGTGACTGGAAGAAGGACTGACCTTGAGACCAGTAGTCTGATCCATGGTCAAGCCAAAAATGGTGCCTCTTTTCCAGGGAAGACGAGAAGGAAATACTGATAAAACTATAAGTCTTTAAAGGGTCTATATCACATTATCAAAGGTTCAACTCTGTGTACCTCTGTTCGCTGAACCCAAAGCAGGGAACGTTGACTTAAGTGAATGTTCAAATCAGCAAATGAATTAGTTGGCCAACATTGCGACCATCACACACACTATTGTACGTCAAACACACCCAGGTAAGGGGCTGCACTCCCTTACACCCCCCGTATCTATATATACCAACGACAAGATTGCACTGCAGTTGGGAAAAGGGCAAATTTTCTGATTTTGGACAAGTAACTCCATTCTTTAAAATATTCACTGATGTGAACGTTCACTGTTTAGGGTTCGACAAAAGGAGGTTCACTGAGTTGAACCTTCGATGATGTGATATAGACCCATCTTTAAAAGTCATATTTTTCACAGAAAACCACAGTAAAAAGCATTTAAATACATTTTGCCAGCCTCCAAAATGTAAAATAAACATGATTTCACCAAAAACAATGCTTTTTCAGTTACGTTACACAACTTTTAAACTGACAGGACAAAAGAACGCTCCCATTTAACAGTACAATACAGTCTGGTAAAACACAAAATTCCTAGCAGTAAAAGAACTTTTCCAAAGAGGATAGTAATAAAATGTAATCAATATTTAAAAAAATGGAAGTTTTTCCCAAAAGAGAATTTATCTGCCCAGCAAAGGAACACCACAAGCCAACAGTCGATCCTCAAAAGCCTCAGAGGAGCGTAGTCCTTGGTGGGAGTAAAGATCCGAAGGGCTTGGCACCAAAACCTTTCTTGTATTTAGCTCAGATCGAACTGCCTGACTGGGTGTGTGGAAGTTGCCCAGAAGCTTTGGAAGCTGGCCAGCTGTTATATCCTTCAGAGGATATAATCTATACAACTAAGGCTATTGCAGCGGTGATTAATACGATGGACATAAATAGTGACACACAAATGCTTAGTCTGCCAGGCCAGATAATGATCATTTTCCAAATCTGAGATGCATACAGTCAGAAAGCTGTCATTTTCAGGTGGAGGCAAACTGTACATGAAAGCAAAGAAAGAAAAAAATATATATATACATATATACACACACACACATATATATATATATATATATATATATATATATATATATATATTTTTTTTTTAAACACCTTTATTGAATTATCACTTAAAGCATATGCAAACATACATTCAAATAAATGAAAACAAACCATATTAACATATTTCTAATTATAAACATTATACATCACATTTTTTAATGTACAACTTTTATTAATCTAACATTACATAAACTTCTCAATTCCTGCTTTCCCTTAAATCTCACTCCTCCTCCAAAACATTATTCTGCATATATTTTCCTACTTTTCATTTTTCAACTATGTAATTTGTTCCTACCCTTTTCTAAAGATCCCACTTCCAGTTCTTTTATCTCTGTTACAATATTCAACGCTTTAAATACAGTTGACTTATACTTCGAGTTCCATTTTCTATTTATGATTTTTTTGGCAGCCACTAGAATTAAACTTAGCAAGGCCTTACTATGTCTAGGCCTATTTCTAACAGAGCACTCTGTAAAGTCTGCCAACTCATTACACTTCCAAAACACACAATCCCAGATACCTCTTTCTTCCTCATTACACCTCCAACATTTGCCATCTACTTGAGGAAAATCTTTTTGGAGTCTGTTTGGGATATAATTTATTTAACATCTGTTTGCCAGGACAGTCCGACTAGATAAGTGTCCGTTTTCAGAGAGAAGAAAAATTTACAAAAGAGACATTACAGAGCAGAAGCATACAGAATGTAGATTTACAGCAGTTAGTACACAATAAAAGGATATTACCCCTTTTGGTTGAAAATACAAGTGTACAAGCTATACAATGAGAGTAGATAAGAACCTGGTAGAGCATTGCAAGATATTTCAGAAATGAATAAGAGTATATAAATGTTTAAGTTTCCATATATATATTCAAGCAAATATACATGAAAGAGTATATATATATATATATATATATATATATATATATATATATATACACACACACACACATATATATAGGTTATTGCTCACACATAGATATGGATAGTTAGAGCATGTTGTTTGTGTTGTCCAGGACAGATGGGTTGTAGAAATAGTGAGTGGATAAGTCTTCAGGGGGTCAATTACAGTCGGACAGTTGGTCGGTGAAGAGGTATGTTTTAAGTAAGCTTTTGAAGGAGGGTGTGGAGTTTTGTAGTCTGAGGTCAGGGGGGAAGGTTGTGCCGTGTTTTTGCTATTTCATGGGCAAATAAATTCCCCGGAGTTGTTTTTGCATGTGATGATTTCAATTAAGGCTTTGTTGGAGGACCGAAGATGTCTATTTGAATTGTAGAAATTCAGCATGCCAGTCAGGTCAGGGTTTTCTCGGGATAGTACAGAATTAGATGAGCTAGGCTGAGTTGATGGTACCTTAATAGGTTTTGAAATTCAAGCCAGTGCAACGCTTGTAGGGAAAGGCAGTGGTGGGATTGTGATTTGGTACTGGTAGCGACTCTAGCTATTTTGTTGTAACAGATGGAAAGTTTATTAAGGTCAGTTTTGTAAAGATTAGTTAGAATTGGGGATGCATAAAGTAGAGTAGATAGGAGGTGGATTCTGGCTATTGCAATTCGAGATTCAGTGGTTAGATAACTTTTACAGCGATAGAGGGAACCTAGCTTTATTGGACTTTAGTGATGGTTGTTGATATGTGCTTTGTGAATTTGAGTTGCTGGTCAATGGTAACTGCTAGGAGTTTAGCTTCAGTGATGGGTGATTTGGGTTTTGTTGGCAGAAAATATAGAGAAAGTACAGTTGTGTACCTACCATAAATGTAGATGTTCGAGTGTATTCACTGTTGCAGTCATTACAATTGCGTTATCCTGCTGGCAGGCTACCCGCAGTCAGCCCGAGTTCCAAAGTCTAGGCCGGCATCGGTTGCTGCCGCCTCCTCCCTGACGTCAGTGTGCCAGGGGTATAAAAGTTGCAGCCGACGCCATTTTCTTCAGTTTTTCTTGCCCCAGATGTCAGGTGACCCTAAAAAGGTAGGCTAAATTATGCCAATAAGCATGCATACACAAAAAAACAACTTTTCCTTCATCTACAAGCAAATACACCACATAGGTTGCACAGAATAGAGAAGTACAGATAAGTCCCAGCAAGGAAAAGGGGGGGTGGAGGGAGGGTAACCTGGACTGCAACAGTGAATACACTCGAACATCTACATTTATGGTAGGTACACAACTGTACTATGTTGATCGTGTTTTACTGTTGCAGTCATTACAATTGGGTTGAATCCCAAAGCTAAGTTTGGGAGGCTGGCTAAATAGGATTAGGAGAGGCTATCAGGCCCTGCAGAACTGCAGTGGCAAAGCCTGCCCTGGATTTAGAGTAGAGAGGTAAGTGATAGTGCTTTGTAAAAGTATGCACTGAACTCCAAGTTGCAGCCTTTAAGATGTCTTTGGTTGGTACGCCTCTGAGGAAGGCTGCCGAAGTGGCTGCTGCTCTGGTTGAATGTGGCCTAATGCCCTTAGGCACTTATTTGCCATGCTGTGAATAGCAGAAACAAATGCAGTGGCCTATCCACTTTGAAATAGTCTGTTTTGAGATAGGCTTTCCTTATGATCCTGCAGCATATGCCACTAGAAGTTGTTCAGTCTTTCTGAAAGCTTTGGTTCTGTCCAAGTAGAAGCGTAGCTGCCTGTGAATGTCCAAAGAATGCAGAAGTCTATCACCGTTATTCTGTGGGTTTGGGTAAAAGGTAGGCAAATGAATTGTTTGGTTAAGGGCCACACTGGACACTACCTTAGGCATAAATGTAGGGTTTGTCCTTAGAGAAACCCTGTCAGGATGGAAAACGATAAAAGGTTCCACAGTCATGAGTGCCTGTTATTCATAGGTTGGTACTAGGCTATCGGCCCTAAGGCCTATGCAAGCCTAGCCATAACAATTCCCTGGAAATTTTTTCCCACAATATTTACTTCTCTGGGCCCCTGTCTAGCAGGGCGACTGACATGTTCCCGGGGTGAAATTCCTATCTCCCATCCAATCATCAAGGTTCCTTTTGAAGAGGGCCAATGAGGTGCTCTGCTTGACATGTATGGGCAGTCTATTCCAGAGTGTGGGGAGTCTCTGGGTCAGGAACCTATCCCTCCAGCATGTTTTGTTCATTGTGATGATAAGATTTAGATCCCTGGAGCATGTGGCTCTGGCTCTGAGGGATTGGGATTTCTTTAAGTGGAACATGTCCAACAGCTCAGGGTTTGACATGGCCTTGTATGTTAAGCAGAGATCGCCTCCGAGTAGACGATATGCCACAGAGTATAGCTGGAGTTTTTTTTTAGATGGTCAGCATATGGAATCTGCTTTAGGCCCGTGATTCTTTTAGTGAGGTATTTCTGTGGCCTTTCCAGCTGTTGCAGATGTCTTGTGAGGTATATACCAAATGGGGCATTATACTCTATAATGGGTCTAATGAGGGATGAGTACAGTGGGACAATGACATCCTTTTTTCTGGATGAAAAGCCCTTAGTGATGAGGTGTGCCACGTAGAAGGATTTCCTGACTGTTGTGGTGATGTGGTTATCGAAATTGAGACCACTGTCCACTTGTGTCCCCAAGTATCTCATCACACTTTCGATGTTTAGTGTCCTGCCACCTATGTGGTAGTTCATGGGTACATGTTTTTTTCCAAAGGGGATAACTATACATTTCTTGGCATTAAGCTTGAGCTAATGGCTCTGGCACCAGGCATCTGTTTCTGTAAGGCCCTTTTGTAGAATATCCACATCATTTGGGGATTCAATAATGGCTCCCAGTTTGAAGTCATCTGCAAACTTTGTTAGCCAGAGTTCCTTAGTGTTGGCCTGTACTTCAGAGAAGTAGATGCCAAACAAGAGCGGTCCCAGGACTGAACCTTGAGGTACTCCATTTGTCACTTGTCTGGAGCTGGATTTGGAGTCGGCTACTTTTACAGTCAGTAAGCCAGTTGATAACCCATCGAGTGACGTAGGGATTATGCCCAGCTTAGTAAGTTTATCTATGATTCCAGAGTGGGGGATGGTGTTGAAGGCCTTGGCGAGGTCCAGATAGGCTGTGTGGACTGCCTTACCCTCATCCACCACTCTGGAGACTGATTTAAAGAAGTCAATCAGATTCAGGAGACAAGACTGGCCCTTCACAAACCCAAACTGGGTGGGGTCTAGTGTTTGAAGGCTGCCAATGACTTTGTTTATAAGTTCCATGATAATGCGTCCATGCCCCTTGCAGATCAGGCTTGTCAGACTGATGGGACAGTAGTTCCCGGGATCCAAGGTGGATCCTCCCTTGTGGAGCGGGATAACTGTAGTTGTGCGCCACTCAGTGGGCACGAAGCCTGAGGTGAGGCTATGATTAAACATGACACTTAGGTGGGGTGCCAGTTCATTTTGTAGTTCATGTAGTACACAGCCTGGGATGTCATCTGGTCCCATGGATGCTGTATTCTTAGCTTTGGAGAGTGCTGTTTCTACCTGTGTGGCTGTGATTATCGGAATTTGGCAATCTTTTGGTATTGAGATGGGCCCTTTATCGGGTGAGAGGGGAGTGAAGTTGGCACTAAATCGATCTACCAGGATATTGGCAATATCCTTGGGATCAGTATATTTAATGCCATTCTGTTGTAGCTCAGAGCAGATCTGAGCATTGCCATTTAGATTCTTGACATAACTATAGAATGCCTTGTGGTTGTCTTTGGAATCTTTGGCAATTTTATTTTCATAACTAGCTTTTGAGGGTTTTATGAGGGATCTAAGCTTCTTACTGAGGCTGGTGAGGGAGATTTTTGCATCCTGGGATTTTCTTCTTTTCTGCAACAGTTTCTTCCTTCTGTTGTATAGTTTGTTTATAGCAGGGGACCACCAGATTGACTTCCTTTTTTGGAGAAGAGAATCTTAGTTCTATTTGGGATGGCGTGATTCATGCACGAGTTGATGTGCTCATACAGTGCCTTAGTGCAGGATTCTGCAGTCGAAAATCCAGATCCCTTCTGCGTGAGTGTTGTGACGTTTGTCACTTTTGACTTCAGTAGCATGAAGTTGGCTTTGGAGAAGTTTTTTAAGGAGGTTTCCTTACTGGGGGGTGGGGGTGGGATGTGGATGTCAAGGGTGATTTGCTTATGGTCAGACCTGACCAATGAGGGGGTGACCGCTGGTGTGGAGCATATATCTCCCATGTTGGTAATGATCAGGTCTAGGATATTGGAGCCCCTGGTGGGACAATGGATTAGATGATCCAGGGCATTGGAATTTATGAATTCCAAGAACTGTTGGGAAAAGGAGTTGGTACCCGAGTAGTTTTCCCAATTAATGGCAGGGTAGTTGAAATCACCCAGTATTAGGGTGTTTGGTTGTATCTTAATATTTTCCAGTATGTTTAGGAAGGTGTAATGAGAATCTTGGGGTATGGTGGGGGATCTGTAGCAAGCTACAATTTGGATTGCAGTCTTACCTAGTGTTAGTGCACTTGGAGAATTTCAGATGCATTGTGTTGGGCAACTAGCCTGGAGGTGTGAATATCCTTGGTGAATATAGACACTTCTCCACCTTTAGTGTTTCGGTCTTGGTTTTGTGGCCGAAAAGTATGGTAAGAATTGTAACCTGGTATTGCAGGGGTGCTCTCTGGAGCCTTGAACCAGGTCTCAGTCACTGCACAGATATCGATGTTCTCCATTTTTGGGAGTGCCTCGAGACGGTGCATTTTGAGGTTTAGACTTCTAGCATTGAGTAGCATTACCTTCAGATTTTGCATGCTTGTATCTGTTAAGGTGGTGGTTTTATCCTTTGAACCTTGCCTAAAAAAGGCACTATAGGGGTGGCAAGAGCTTTAGCCAGTAACCTGAATCCCAGGGGTGACAGGTGCAGACCATCTCTGGCAAAGCATTGTGGTTTATCGATCATGTCTTCCCAGGCAGACAAATACTGGCTCCCCTTTGAATGACACCAGAAACTTGCTAGGAGCAGAGCTGTTTTCCAGGATAAGAATTTTATATCAGCTGCAGAGGCTGGCTCAAACGGAGGCAGTGTGAGTTTGTCCATGACATAGTTGAGGTCCCAAGCAGGTATTGGTGTTCTCCTTGGAGGTCTTATGTTTTTGGCCCCTCTGAGATACTACCTTAGCAATGGATGAGAAAAAATAGGTGGTTCTGTATTGTAATGAGCTGAAATGGCAGAGGCATGAATTTTAATTGATGAAAACGAAAGTCCTTTATCCAGCATCTCAGTTAAGTATTGCAAAATCTGAGGAATATTTGGAACAGTCGTGTCAGTACCTAGTGCCTGGTTCCAACCCCAGAATCTCTTCCATTTTTCTGCATAAGATTTTCTGGTGCTAGGCCTCCTGGCTTCCAAAATAACATCCATCACTGCTTTATAGAGATTTGTGTCTTGAATGGCTACATTATCTGCCATGCTGCCAGGTTTAAGGTCCTGAGTTGGCTGCGCAGTATCTGTCTTCTTGGGTTAATAAGTGAGGAATTTGAGGTAATGTCCAAGCTGGGCATTGAGACAAGCTCTTTAGGATTGGTTACCAGTGCTGGCGGGGCCAGTCTGGGGCAATCAGCATCATTTTTGGCTTCTCTTGTCTGACCTTGAGGAATACCTTGGGGAGGAGAGGCAAAGGAGGAAAGGCATATACTGTTAGGTTTTTCCAGCTGAAAGATAGAGCATCCACTTTCCATGCTTGCTTGTGATAAGTCCTTGTCCAGAATCTCTGTAATTGGCAGTTGTGAGGGGAGGCAAACAGGTCTATGTCTGGGCATCCCCAGTTCCTTGTTATCATGCTGAAGACTTGTGGATCCAATTTCCACTCGTGGGGATCCATTAGATTTCTCATCTGCCAGAGTATTTATCCTTCCTGGCAGGAATTGTGCTTGCAGATATACTTGGTAAGTCAGTGCTGTGTCCCACAAGTTCATGGCAAGTCTGCAGAGGGGGTAAGAATGCTTGCCCCCCTGCTTATGTACCACATGACTGTAGTATTGTCCGTCTTTATCAGTAGTTGTCCTGGATGAAGTTGATCCTTGAAGGCTGTCAGGGCATTTTGTACAGCTAGCATCTCTTTTTGATTGATATGCAGATGCATTTGACTTGTGGACCATGTGACCTGAATACATCTTCCTGCCATATGGGCCCTCCAGGCATAATCTGATGCATCTGTTGTCAATGTCTGCCTGGCTGTGGGTAAGGTGAATGGCTGTCCTGTGTGGAGGTGACAGGCTTTTGCCCACCATCGAAACTCCTGTTGCAGGCAGGGAATGAGGGTAATTATTGTTTCCAGGCTGTGGCAATGTTGAGTCCAAACACTTTTCAGATACCATTGAAGTTTCCTCATATGCAGTCTTGCATATGGAATTAGCAGTATGAAGGATGCCATGAAGCCCAAAGCCTGCAGAATTTTTCTTGCAGATAACTGGGTCTTTGTTGCCAACATTTTGAAATAAGTAGTGAATTGTCTGTGTTTGTCTGGCATGAGATAAGCCATCTGGGCAGTTGTATTTAAGCTTGCACCCAGAAATATTATCTCTTGAGAGGGTACAAGCTTTGATTCTTTTCATTTACTGTGTATCCTAGACCTGTTAGTAATCTTTTTACAAATGCCAGATGCTGTAGTAGGATGTCCTTGTTCTCTGCTTGAATAAGGCAGTCGTCCAAGTAAGGCTATATTTGTATTCCTCTTTGTCTGCAAAATGCAATTACTGGTGCCAGGCATTTTGTGAAGACCCTGGGTGCAGTAGATAAGCCAAAGGGCAGTGCAGAGAATTGGTAGTGCATTGAGCCAGCTATAAATCTGAGGTATCTTCTGCATGATTGTCTGATTGGGACATGCAGGTATGCCTCTTTTAGGTCTAAAGTCACAAGCCAAGCCTTCTTGCCCAGCATGGGCAGAAGCTGCTGCAGAGTTAACATTTTGAATTTTGGAATATCCAGGAATGTGTTTAGGATAGACAGGTCCAGTATTGGTCTCCAGGCTTTGTCCTTTCAGGGTACCAAGAATAGCCTTGAGTAAAATCCTTGTCTCTGCTCTTGCTGTGGTACTTGCTGAATGGCTCTCATGTCCATGAGGGATGAAACTTGTTTTTGTGCCTCTGTCCATTGATTGCGTGGCAGGTGTGGCATACTGTTTGGCCTTGGCAGGGTGTGAAAGTGGAACTGTAACCTTGAGATACGATATTTAAGACCCATTTGTCCTGGGTGATCATGTGCCAATTTTGTGAAAAAAGTGCTAGTTTTCCCCCCAAAGGAGCTCCCAGAAAAAGTGCTTGGTGCTGGCAGGGGAAAGTCATTGAGACTGTTTTCTGTATGGCTGTGATTTTTCCTCTTCGCTTTTGGGGGTAGAAGCACCCTATTGTTTAGGCCTGTATGAGCCTTGGGTCTGTGATCTGCCTCTGGGGCATCTGTATCTGCCTCTTTGTGGCCTGTCTGAAACTGGAAAGGACCAATTCTTTGTAGGCCAGTTCCTGCTAAATCTGGGAGGCTGTACCTGTAAGAAATCCTTCACTGTTTGCATAAATTTAGCTTTGTCCTCCATTTTCTTCAACATCTCATCTGCTTTAACACCAAACAAGGTATCATGCTGTAATGGAGCATCTAATAGCTTTGCTTTAACATGATCGGGCAGATTCTGTTCTTTTAACCAAGCATGCCTCCTAATGACAGAACCTGTAACTGCGGCCCTGCAGGAGGCCTCTAGAGAATCAAAACCACATTGCAAAGTATGCTTTCCCACTTGTTCATCTGCATGCAATAAATCCTGCATTTCTTTGTTTTCTGCACATTCTGAATTTGTCAACATTTTCTGTTTAAGCAGTGACATTAAGATATTGCTGATATTTAAGCATATGAAACTGACAATTTAAAGCTCTTACAGCCAAGGTAGCAGAAGTATAAATCTTTTCCCCCCATCTGTCCAGGGCCCTTGAATCCCTATCAGAGGGGATAGGGCTTTTTGCAGTGGAAGCCTTGACCCCCTTGGGACCCTGAGAAATAGTTTCTGGGTCAGCAGCAGGTTTTTTGTAAAGAAATTTATGAGAATCAGGAACCCTGTAGTATCTGTTTGGCTTAACAGGAGCCGGTGGTAAAGAGTCAGGAGACAGACCAGTATCTGAAAATACATAATCTACAATGTCTAAAACAGGAGGAATAGCAAGGGGCCTGTATTGGGGTAATAAAAGGAAGTCACGGAGCCTTTTCTTGGATTCTGAGTAATCTTGTCTCTCCCAATGGAAATGCTCCCTCATAGTATGCAGGGTCTCCCCGAAAGAATATTCCTCAGGAGGTGAGGCTGAAGGGATAGATTCTACAGCATCTGAATCCTCATAGGGAGAAAGGGAATATTCCTGTTCAAAGAGGAATCAGAAGAAATGGAAACCTGATCAGATGATTCATATTCTATCTCTTGCCTCGGCCTCTTATCAAGAGGGGGATGGGAACCCCTGATCAAAGTAATTAGGTCTTCGACCATTTTAAGCATTTTTTTAGGCATGGAGGCCTGTGCAGGAGAATGTTGTACTTGTTCTTTGTCTTTAGAGCTGCTTTAGTCTTTGCTTTTGAACCTGAAGATGGCTTTACATATAACTGTGTAGGCCTGAAAACACCTTCAGAAGCCGATGCCTGCTCAGTGGCTCTGGACCCATCTAAGGGAATATTTTCTGAGTGTACAATACCTTGAGTTTCCAGCGGACTAGCCGGCTCCACGTGGGAGTCGAAGTGGCCTGTGGCTCTGAGGTAGTGGGCATCAAGGGCTGCGAAGCGCTTCACTGAGAACCGGCGACAGGCTTAACGGAAGCCTCGTTGTTGGTTTTGGACTTCGGATGTCTGTCCTTTTTTTTTTCTTTGTGCTTTTTATAAACTCCGGTAGTCGGCTGTTCCGACGGCATTATATAATTGAATCTTCTGCCAAAGTAATGAAATGCAAAATCGTATTGATGCTTAATAGTGCGTTGGTGAAATCTAGCACAAAACCGACAACTAGCAACGTTGTGGTCAGGTCAGGGCCTAGGCAAGGAATACAGTAAGAATGAAAATCCTTATGAGGTATTTGATTCCCACAAGAAATACAATTATTAACTTTTTCTGACATCAGTCTGGAGCAAGAAAAAAGTTTCCCCAACGGGGTACTTAGCTTTAAAGAACACTTCAGATCTGAAATTCGAATTTGAAAACCTCAGGAGTTGGCCGACCAGCACTTGTGAACTGCTTTTGCTTCGGGCACCACACGGCAAGAAAGACTGAAGAAAATGGCGTCGGCTGCATCTTTTATACCTCGGGTGCACTGACATTAGGGAGGAGGCGACAGAAATCGAAGCCAGACCTAGACTTTGGAACTCGGGCCGACTGCGGGTAGCCTGCCAGCAGGATAACCCAATTGTAATGACTGCAACAGTGAAACACAATGAACATGGAAAGGTTGCTCATTTTATTAGAGTGGAATAGCATTAGTTGAGTTTTCTTGGGATTTAGTATGAGTTGTGAGTTGTTAAGCCAGTTCTCTATTTCAGAGAAGGCTTCTTGGCCTTTTTGTTGGAGAAGCTGGATGTTGGGTGCAGAGGATATGAGAGTTGTGTCATCAGCATATTGGACTATGAAAGTTGATTTGTGAAGATATTAAAAAGAAGGGGTCCGAGGACTAATCCTTGAGGCACTCCTAAGGAGGTTGGGAGTGGGGGATAGAGAGTTATGCCATTTGACAGATTGTTGGTGGTAATCTAAATAGCTTTTGAACCAGAGTAGGGTGGGGTTTTTAAGGTTGAGGTCACAGAGACAAGACAGTAGTTTGTTATGTGAGATGTGTTGAATGCCTTGGATAAATCTAGGAAGGTAGCTGAGACTAATTTACCTAGATTCACCTTAACGCATACTACTACCCAGGTATTAATGACATGTGCTCGATTAGATGTCTACTTACATTGAAAAGTTTAACTAGATGACAGAATCTCTCTTCTAGCTATGTAACACAAAAATAATTTTTATATAATTTATATATTAATTTTATATTAATATTATGAATAATATTCATCTCTAATAGTAATTTATGTTAGTAAACGTGATACCAGAATATTCAGCCTCAATTCTCCTTAAAGGTCATAGTTATACTGTGTATTTTTTATATATATATATATATATATATATATATATATATATATATATATTTTTTTTAAATAATTTTTATATAATGAATGCCATATTGTGAAATTAAGTGAATGGCATAGTATAGTATGAATGCTATAGATTTAATAATATGGTCATCATAGCCAGTTACAATTATGTAGTAACATCAAGTTAATTTCTTGTATGGTAATTTTAGTCACTGTTAATGATGCCTAAATTTATTTCTCGAACTGCCAGCTGAGTTATTTTTCTGGGCTAGATGATTAGCTATGAACAGTATGAAATGTTGTAGTACAAAAAGTTTGTAATGCAAAAAACGTTTGTAGTGCAGAATTTCAGCAGTATAATAGTAATTCCTTATAGGTAACCTTATTATTTCATATGTTTATTTGTTCTCGTTGTTTAAAGTATACCTATCAGCATACTTTACTTTTAAACCATAGCTTCAATCTTCCTTGTTCATGGTTGTCAGCATTGTTTTAGTTTTAAATAGTATTTTTTCATAGTGTGTAGAACAGGAAAGGTTAGCTATTGTTGCTGATGTCATCACAGCATTTGAGACGACAGGCTCAAGCACTTCCTGGTATTTTATTTAACTGAAACTTGTACCTTGAATGTTTGCATCTGAAGAAGTTTGATTTTATTAAACGAAAAGCGCTTTATGCACTTACAACTACTGGTTGCTTTCTGAAGCCGTTTTTCTTTCTATTTTAGTAGTTTATTTTGTGTTTTTTTGGCTTATTTTATTACCTATCCCTCTGTAGCTTTTTGCTGTCAATACCTTGGATCTTTGCCAGTTTTCTCCAGTAAATTCCAACCCCCCCTCTTTTGTCTATTCTTTGTACCACTAATAGCAGTCATCACTACTGGCAAAATCTATTTTCTCCATTCTTGTGTTGGCTTAGTTCTTAGAATACTTTCTGCTACTTTATGCATATAATATTCTGTATGGCTGTTGTTTTTCTCCTTAGGAACTACATGTAAAATCCCACTCTCTCCTTATTTCTTGAATTTCTCTTCTACTTCATCATCACTTTCCACTTTGAATTATAAGTTTCTTCTTCTGTTTTGTATGAGCCTCAACTGTGTAGCTCTAAAATATCCCCTTAAAGCATGTAATCCTAAGTCACTTTATTCTACTGGATGGATCAATTTATCCCACTTGAGCCTTGCCCTCTTCCCCTCTCAGACAAATTCCTACAACTCCTCAACTCCTTATTAATTACTGTCCACAGCTTCTCCTCTGGTTGATAACAGATATGCCTAACCTGTATATAAAACTAAAAGGACTAAAAACATTTCCACTGCTTGTATCTTGCTATCCATATCCATAAACAAGAGCAGTTTCTCAGTGTTTGTATTATCATTTGTTTAGTCTCTTCCCATATATCCTTACCTGCTATAGCAGAATCCTTTTTAATCCATACTCCTAAATACTTAATTCTGTTGTGTCCCCATAAATATGGGTATTGGTGGACCAATTCAGGTGTGTGTACATAATCTGTTTTATATTCTTTAATTTTATATCCCAAAAAGACTTGAAACTGTCTCAAGATGTTCCACAACACTGAGATGTCCTTTTCTGGTTTTATCAAGTACAAAATAATATCGTCTGCAAATAAAGTAAACTTTTCTTGATTACCATATCAATTATATCATTGAATTTCTGGGTCTGTTATTTTATTTGTCAATAGCTGTAAATATAAAGTAAATAACAGAGGGAAAAAGAGGACACCCCTGCCTAGTTCCTCTGTTCATATCAAAAGAAAATTTACTTGATCATAAGTAAATGCTGGTAAATAGTGTGCCTGTGTGAAAGGAGGAAGTTCAAATGTTAGAGTGAAAAATAATATCCACTGTAAGTTAAATGCAAACATCCAATGTATACCTAATTAGAAAGTGGTTAATTTGGTGGCAGGAGGTCATCCTTTGTGCTTCACATAAAAAACAAAGCAGTATTACTTGATCTAGTTAAGTTTTTATCCAATGTGGCAATTCAGGGAGCCTGTCATGAGGAAAAACAATTTAAAATATAGTACTGTGCCACTTTTTTCTTTCAGTTTATAACATCCAAACATCCAAGGCTTACACAGTCAGAAATTGGCTATTTGGGTTTGGAGTAGGGAAGCAGCCTATGTGTTGAAACATAGAACAGTTACTTGATCACAATTAAGTGCTCACTTGTATGTCTTATTAGGGTTGGTTAGTGCCTGTGTGAGATACAAAACTGAAATGCATTAGAATGACCAATTTGTGTTTTACTTAAACACGTTCCAGCAACTGCAATGTCCAAAGTCAGAAAGTAGTTATTTTAGAGTTGTTGGTGGGCACAAGCTGTGGTTAAAAGAAAAAAATGTTTATTTCTTCAAAGGTAAACAAATATCTCACTCTCTCTCTCTGGTTTGTCAGGATTTTTGTATGTCTGTCTTAAGTTTAGACTCATATTTTGTGATATATATTCCAAAGATGAAATTGTGCATGATTCTTTACACTTTAAATGACCAATGCATTATTTTAACTGAAAATCATTACATGTTTTTCTGAAAATGTACTAGAAATGTACTAGAAAAAATTTAAAAATGTTTCAGATATGTCTTACAAAACTGTCAGGTACCACAGAAGACCTACATAGCTGTTCTGGCTACTCTGTCTTTCTGCTAATCATTCAAAAACACATATCTGGCAATGTTTTTGCTGTCTGACAATATTAATATATATCCAAATTATATGGAACAATGTGCTCAAATGAAATCAAGGCTAAAATAATGCTGTTTTCTAATAACAGGATATACTTTCTGCCTTTAAAATGCTACAGAAAAAACCCATATGATGTACATATGTGAGACTGTCTTGTTTCACTGCCATCAAAGTTATTAACTTATGCAATTTTCTTTATAAGGCTACTTACTCAAGGGTCTTGTTCTTAAAAGTTGTAAGAAAGTTAATTGCAATACAGGTATACTGGTATTTGTAGAGAGCATCAAATTAAGTTTAGAATGACCCACAAAAATTGCTGAAATGTAAAATTCAGGAAAAAATCACTTTAAAAGGCTTTCCATTGAAATGTCAGCACTCAAAATGCTGATTGCCAACAGACCACAAAAAAGGAAAACACAGGAGAAGAACAAATTTCAAAAATTGCTCTTCTCCTTATCATTCTTATATATACTGACTTCAAGACTGCCATACCTCAGAAGAAAAGGGAATATTCCCAGAAATGGCATCTTGGACTTAGTATATGTAAGTCCATTATTTTGGCCATTCAGTCTCCATATTTTGGGACTCCCTGTAGTGGGTCCCGACATTTTAGATGGTTACCCTTTAAAAGTGTAACCATTAGTTCTTTTCTGAGTAAAGAAATACAAAAACCTATCAAAATATAAATACAGAGTGGTGGTGTTGTACCCTCAGGCCTGTGTGTGCGTGTGTGTGTGTGTGTGTGTGTGTGTGTGTGTGTGTGTGTGTGTGTGTGTGTGTGTGTGTGTGTGTGTGTATGTGTGTGTGTGTGTATATCTAAATCTATGTAAACACATATAGATCTCTCTCTCTCTCTCTCTATATATATATATATATATATAGAGAGAGAGAGAGATGGGTATATCTACATGTGTGCATATATTTGTTAACCAGGAGTATCCAGTTAGAATAACCTGTTTTCTCTGGAGCCCCGGGGAGAAACGATATAGACATTGCAAATGCACAAGTATTTGCATTTTGACAGTACAATACAGAGACTATAGATATAAGCATGTATAAATGTCAAATCAATGTCAAAGTGTAATCCATGGAAGCTGACAGCATGGGCAAACAGTATCAAACAAACTAACAAAACAAACACAAACATAATGTTAGTGACTGAGGATGTATAAACTAGGGTAACAGAAGAACTAAACACAGTAAAACAGAAAATAAAGGCAGAAGTTAGATCTCTCAACTGCCCCTACTTTGTAGGGACACTCTCTGCTGTTTCTTAAAGTTTTTTATTGCATTCCTCTTAAAACTAGAAATCTTTTTAGGAATTACTAAGATGAAAGTGCCAACATTTAAAATGTGTCCCTAATTTGAGGACTTTTCCTTAGTTATTTTTTTACTTTGTTCCAAATTCTCTTGGTAAAAGCTGAGAGGTCTGAATGTGGCTAAAGTAATAAAGGTCATTGATAAAGAGTATAAAGAAAAAGATATGTTAACCAAACAATTTGGGAGATTATTAACACCGCCCCACATCTTCATGTGAGGGGAAAAAGAAAAGGCAAGATAAATTAAATTACTCTGCAATTGCAAAGTAAATTAGTTTAAATTATTTCTGAATGATTACAATGTACATATCTAAAGAATAGGGAGGGAACTTTGTTCCATAGTGTGCCCATGGCAGTAGAATATCTGGAGTTACCATACTTGTTTTTAGATCTGGGGGCAGAGACTAGTCTACCTATGGGTGTTTTGAGTTCTTGTGGGGTCACTGTGTTATGTGCACTAATATTTGATTTTAATGGAAAATAATGAGTATAAAGTAGCTTGAGGGAGAAATAGCTTGATTTGGGACAGATGGTGATCAAATTTAAGACAGCTTAAACTATATAAGTAGGTACAATGACTGAAATTTCCATGAAGACCTGCAGCAAAGCAAACTATTTTACTGCATACCTGTTGAAAATTACAGTGGATGCAAGTCTGTAATCATGTGAGGAAATGAACAGTGCAGACAAATGACAGGAAAAAGTATGATTTGAAGATAAGTGACATCACAAATAAATGATAGTTCCTTTAGAGCCTGCCAAGCTTTCAGTTAACTCTGGTGCCTACATTACTTGCATTATTCAATTTCAAATTGTTGTCAATGATGCAGTCCAGAAGCTTAGCAGATTTAACCTCTTCAGTTATAAAATATGTTAAACAAGATACTTCAAAGATTTCTTATCATACATTGAAAAAGCATCAGAAGATAAAACAATGTCAGGATAGGCTTTGGATGAGTGCAACACAGATGTTATTTGTGTTAAGATACAGCACCAAGATACAGACCTAAAGAAAAGACCTAGGCCTGAAACTTACTGTAAAATAAATTCTTTTCATGCATGTATTACAACAGAATATTCAACTCAGCAACATACAGCATTAGCTTTGAATTATCACAGTGGCTGGCAATACAAGAGAGGCCCAACAGAGAACCTTGAGAAATACCAACATAACAGGCATGATATGAAACAGGGCAGAGTTTTATTACACAGCTTTCACTACTGTTTAAATAGTTAGTGAACCACCCTCTGGTACTATAAGCGCAACCAGAAATGAACATAGCCAGGATTTTGAAGCGTGTTACAGAGGTAAATGGATAGCACAGTGGTGCAGCTGTTTGTGTTATCACCTCACAGTACGAGGCTCTTCGGTTTGATTCTCAGCTAGGGTGCCTTCTGTGCAGTCTGCATATCCTCCCTGCATTCATGTGGGTTTCCTGGGGATGGCATTGACTTCTGCTTGACTAACAGGGAACCTCCCACATTATAAAGACAAGCGTCTGGAGAGTTTCTTCCTGGGTTTCTGCTGAAAACTCTAATTCCAAGTCAGACTTTCCCGGTAAACAAATGTTAAATGAATAAATAAATACCTTTGACAGGTCAAGGTATGAAGCACTTATACCTTACCACTGCTCAGTTAGGTACTACTGTATTCAGATATGCCAAGTAGGAATGTATCATTTCAGTGTCAGGATTGGAAACTATGTTGAGGTTTGACAGTGTTTATGTTTATGAAATACTGGATGAGATACAAATGAATATATTTTTCAAGAACTTTAGATAAAGGGGATAACAGGGCAACAGACATACAGTTTTTCATTGTAAGACACAAAACACCTTTATAAAGTGGTACAATTTTATGCTTCTAAATTGTAAGAACTCGGCCTTCCTTGGTAGAATATTTTGTGACTTATTTTATGCTTCTGCTGAGATTAAATTTTCAAGAATTGTGGAATGGATTCATCACTTGCAGCAGACCAAGGTTTCAGTTTGCTTATGAATGAACACTATAGTACTGTTTCAAGAGTGAATGCGCTCAATATGAGATGATAATGAATACTAGAGGCAATATTAGCATTGTTAATTACAGAGATTACATGACCAAAAAGTGCCTGACAAAAAGTGTAGAGATGTGATTCCCCTTTTTAAGATTTAGGTTAAGACAGCGGCAGAAAACTATTATTCTCTACATTTAACTCAGTGATAGGAAACTTCATGAAATTTTACCTGAAAGAACACAAGATAAGACAATAAGGAATCACAATGGCAAGTTATTAAATGATTCTGAATTATTTTGTAACGTAACCAGGATTCTAGCTCAGATGATATGGATATTACCTACTTAGACATCACCATTCAAACCATAATAGCAGACACTTGAATCTAGGATTTGCATGGGGTGAAATATATTGAGACTCAACACTCTAAACCAAATACATTTTATTTCCAAAAAACAATATAGCTACTAGTCTCAGTCACTAGATCATACCTTACACAGCAGGTGAAACCAGCTGTACCAATGTATCTGAAATAAAATATGGTCTTTGTTCTCCTGGGGATGGCATTGACTTCTGCTTGACTAACAGGGAATTAAATGTAGTGCCAAACAAAAGGGTAATAAACTTGCCTGTCTTGGATTGTGTTTTACAATTACAGCATGGGTAAAACACCGTCTAAACAATAAGATACTGATGTCAAGAGGAAACTGACTTCACATTAAAGAAAGAAGGGTTACCATTGGGTATTCTAAGCATCCATACTAGGTCTTGACATTTGTAATGCTTTTACAATGAACATTACAGAAACTTGATCACCTGCCATTTCTATCAGCTTCATTAGTGGAGAAGGTAGCATTATGAGTCTCGTAATCTGAAGGTCATGAGTTCAACCCTCATTTGGGCAACCTCTATTTTGTCTGTCAGTTTACTGTAAAGGGTTAAGGATACGAGTTGCTAATGAGCTTCATACGGCAGTCCTTACTTTGAATCATTCAGTTTTCATTTGCATCCTGCGCAAGTCCAAGCAAATCATTAGAAAGTGCATGCAGGTCACCCTTAAAAATTGGAGACAGCATGCAGAAAGGATGAAAAAGGATATGGCAGGTCTGGAAGAGTTTCCAGAAATCCAGTAGATTAAATCCTTTGCCAAGGTACACATTTGTGGATCAAAAGACTTGAGAATGTGTGCTTGACAAGAAAGGAATCAGGTGTGTCAGCAAATGTAGAATGATGCCAGGGGTGATCATATCAGATAAGTGAAAGTTAATTAAGCAATGTAATGTCAGTAGCAAGGAGAACCAGTAAGATGTGATGATATACACGATCATCCTGACACATCAGCAAACAAAAAGTATTTTTTTTCACAGAAAGCAACTGATTTCCACTTTACATACCACTCAAGTGTACCTCATTAAAAGGCACATTTCTCACTTTGTCTTAAAAAGTCTATATTCCTCGAAGTTTCACACTGAAAGGGTCTGTCAGACATTCAGTGTTAACTTTCTTTTAACTGGCACCCATGGTAAATAATACTGAATCATGCTGGCTGGCCTGGGGCTTCTCAAGTGACTTATGGGTATCTGCAAATAGCAGTGTTAAACAATATGCAAATAAGTCAACGAAAGGCATTTGCAATGAATACAGAAAAGTAAAGTATTTTTTTAAAAACACACCCACTTATCCTAAAACAGTAAGTTGCAGAAAGTTAGACATTATGAAGTTAAATCGTGAGGCTGAGTCCAGTCATGCTTAAAATGTTTAAGGAAAGTTGCAGACTCTGTATCACCTGAAATGGCTGTTTTAAAAAGAAAAGGGGTTTATAATGTTTTATACAGGGGTATACTTTTGTGGACACCCTGATGATTTCATTAAAGAACAGAAAATGGGAAATAGGAAAGATATAAATAGGGGAGACAAAACAGAGGGGAACACACAAGGAAACATCAAGAGGGTTTGGGCTGGAGGAGTCCACATATTTCTCCAGTGCCCCTATGGGGGTTAAACTTACCCATGAAGACTCTTATACTGTCCTTGTTCACTCTAAACCCATCAAGGATTTACTGATTATCAAAGCTATAATGTGTAATCATTTGCTAATATTTTTGCCTTCTTGGCTAGTGAGTACCGCTGGGCAGAAGCAGTTTAGACCCAGCTGAGACAAGCAACTCAGACCTAGAAATAGCAAAGCTCGCAGCTAGTAATAGTATTTTTATCGACTGCGGATCTGATAGTTTTGGTGAGGCTTCTTTTTATATAGCGTATCTGTGACCCCCACAAAAAAGCATGAAGATCTGACTATGAATTGCAAATGGTATAAAACATACTTCATTAGCATACAAAGATTTAAATTACTCGTTTATATCTCATTATTTCAAAATCTGCATAAACACATTTAAGGTCATTGCACATTTGCATAAATGGCATCAATGAATTGTAGTGTAGCTGTGCTCCTTCACGAACATCATGGATAGTCTCAGCACATTTGTGTAACTGACTATGAATACTGGTCCTTAAGTTTGTTAAAATAACATTATTAATGTATAAAATAACCCACTTCAATGATCCTTTGAGCTTCCTAGTTGAGGTTTTTAATAACCTATTAGTTTGTGTTCTATATTTTGCCCATTTGTTCCACATTTAGCAGATGGAAGGTTGAAAGTCATGCCACTCCGTTAGAGATGCACTTATCACTGGAGGCCCAGATCTGAAAGAATATAGACAAGATGGAGGAAGTTTGGAGGAATGTAACAAAAAGAAGCACATTTTGCAACAGTGCAATATAGAAAATTCAGACCTTAACACATACCTTATTTGAAAAGAAAGAAGGAAGGGACTATGATATAAATGATTATTTACAGCATGGGAATGAACAAAGACCAAAAGGGAATCATCTGTTAGAAAAATAGACAGTAGACAGCTCATATTAAATATAATAAAACAGTGAAGGCTGCATGAAACATGCTTCTCAAGGAGACTGTAGGCTCAAAAAATAAGTTATAGAATTCAAAAATACATGGAGAAGACATGCAACAGTTCTGAGTAATCTCTTGGAAAGGTATAATTTGCTTATCTAGCTGATGGGGGGAAAGAGGGAGGCTACGTACATGCAGTAATCCTTAGTAGCCATCAATTAACATGTTCAGGGAAGCTAATTTATGTATCTCAATGAAAAATTCTACTTTCATGAGATGTAAATCCAGTAATAGTACCAGTGTGTATATGCAAAATTAAAGCAGGCTATGTATACAGAAAACCCATGTTGTAATAAGTATAATGTGATGAATGAGTACTATAGCCTAAAATGCCAAATTCTATGAAAATCCTATATTTTTCTAATACTCGGAGAGTCCAAATTTTTCTGGAAAAATGGAAAACCAGGGATACTGACTATGTTTTCTAAACTGCTCTATAGAAAAGTCACACTTGACTTATACTAGTTCAGTAATAACACATTCTGTTTCAGAACCTGTTCTGCGAGTAACAAAAGGTATATGTGCATATTCCTTTTGTTAGAAAGACAAAGTCGTGGACTGTGGGACTTGTTCTGTGTAAAGAAACAAAAGCAGAAAGTACATTATGTCACCATAGTAACAGACAAGGATACTTTGGTTTTATGCACCATCTATTCTCATAGGAGATGCAGAATACTGGTCACAATGCTGCTTTGAATTTTGCCATGGATATGGTCCTAGCAGTCAGCAACCAAGCTGACAATAAAATGGAAAAAGACTAGATGAAATGCATTTTTTCTTTTTCTCTGATTTGTCTGGTTTCTACTGACTGGGCACACTCAAACTTAAGAGGATTCATTCTAGTGCTTTGTGGGTGGGCCTAATATCACTAGGCGTTGTCCATGGATTATTGTGGTTTCCATTAGCTACTGTACCAGGAATGCATTTCGTTTTTCTTCTGCAACCAATGAGGAATATCATTTATTTTCTTAATTCACAGAAAGATTTGGGAGAGCCAGCTACATTTCAATGCCATGGTAACATGAAAGGTATGCCATGTAGTATTCTTCCTTGATGTTTTTGATACTTTAGTCATAAAGTTTCTTCCTCACTTAAATTCTTACTGCTGTAACAGCTAGAGAACCTTGTTCATGTTTGAAGATCCACACTGCCAACCATGCTTCTTAAATAGCACCCCACAGGAGAATATTGTATTTATTATTTATTTATTTTAGATTTGTTTACCGGGATAGTCCGACTGGATACATGTCCACTTTCAGCGGAAGCCCGGGAAGAAAAGATCCAAAAAGACATCAAACAAACTGTTACAATTTTAGAGTTTAAAACACAAAATAAAACTCAAATAAAAGGATTTTTACACAGATGTAAACAAACACAAAAACAGATACACAAACTAATTATTAAATTTTTACTCAGATGGAAAATTCTAGACAGTGTTTTTAAGAATGATAGGGTATTGAATGCCTGGTAGGCTAACCTGGTAGTAGATCCAAGGAGATCATAGGATTTATAAGTTAAGAAACAATAAAGTGCAGGCAGAAGTCCTCCATGTGCACACGAGTGATGAGCTAGTCTGGATTAGGACAAGGACATATATAATATGAATATAAAATCTATTTGAGCAGGAGGGAGATAAGAATCTACTAAATGCTTTGCATGCATATCTATTAGTATCTTTTCCTTATTTTCTACGCATCAGCTTTATCAACAACAAGCTGGTATGATACTTCATCACATACTATCATTGTGGTGATCCAGCAGTAAGGTTTAACATAAAAATGTGCACTGATCATGTGCAAAGAATTGCTGTACCATTCCAGCATTACAGATGCAGTATTCACTAAAAGGATACATTACAGAAAAATACTGTTTACCTTATCTACTTTATCAAGCTGCACATCTTCCAAATCTTCCATTATAAACTCCATGACCTTTATGTGACCTCTCTGAGCAGCGCACTGCAGTAAATTCAACCCATTCTGTTAAAGACAATCATAGTGACATTTGCAGATTAAAATGCAGTCATTTGGGTATAGGTAGAAAATAAGGTTACAGCAGAAACAATCATAAGAGGAGATTTTCCAAGAAAAATCTTACAATAAGGCATAACTACAAACAATCGTCACCTGGCATCATGATTATATGATTACATTAAATCTATGTAGGCAGAAATCTAACACAGAAGACTACTCATAGTATACTGCCTTTGGATGACTTTAGCCCACTCCACAACATTACGTGAATGCCAGTAATCCCCTCCGTTTTCTCAACGAGGACCCAAGATGATCAATGGAAGAGGAAGAATTAATTCTTCCCCGCAACAGTTGACCATCAGCTGCTACCAGCTCTTCTCCTCATTCACTGGGTCTACAAGACCTGCCTTAGCCCCCCTAAGGCTCTACCTGACCCACATCCAGGGCCAGTGAGAAGATCAAGGATGTTACGGCAGCATCATACTGCTTCCGTGAAGTGAGCCCTAACCTGCCACTACTCCATAGCAGGCTTGCAAGCTCTACAACTGCCATCCTTGGGAGGTGCATGTGAGATTCCAAGCACGTACAACTTCCCAACAGTTCAACACTAACATCTGCAGCACAGAGTTTGCCAGGAGCCTCACCCACTTCTGCAGCACAGAGCTTGCCAGGCATTTAAATTTTGCCACTGCAGTGAGGCATGGGCTGCCTCATCCCCCATGGATGGGTAAGCCAATATCTACCATTCACTTCCATCCTTCCCAGAGAACTGACTTGCCCCCAAGCTGCTTTCAAGCATTATTTGTGGCACAGGGCCACTTAAATTAAAGAGGCTTTTGAGAGAGAACCTACCAAGTAGCACACTCATCTTTCATGCCAGAAGACTGTAGAGGTTCTATTCCAACTCCACGCACTTGGATTCATTTTTGAGTACTGACACTTCAGTGAAGCAAAATGGGGATGCTACACTCCTTATTATGCCAAGTTTCAGATGAGACGTTAACCTGTGCCCTCATCTCCTTGAGTTAGTAGTAGTTCAGGTTGATTTAAAAGATCTCATGGTACTTATCAAAAACAGTAAGGGAGCTTTATCTATATCATATAACATTTCGATATATGCATATCATGTAGTTCACAATATTCACATTTGTATTCTTTTTTGATCACAACATTCTCATTCTTGTATTTTCAGTATCCTGTCCTCAACACATTTTTTTTTCATTTTGTAAATTCACTTCTAAATCCCTTCTCCACAACAATAACCTTATTTTTCTAAATATTATACTGCAGTACATTCAATTTGTTGTCAACTATTTCCTCACTCCTATAGTGCCCCATCAAAATACAGAGATAAACGGTTTGCATTTTTTATATATTACAATATGTTGCTATCAACTTCCTCAAAGATGTCATATTAATCTCGAAACTTTCTTTAATAACATTTTCATGCTCTCATTCTTTTAAAATATATTTCATCATTCCATCTACATTGTATACTTTACATATTCTTTCAGCTTGCCTTTTTCACCTCATCCTCCACACTCTTATTCATTTTCAAATGAAATGTTTTTACCTCTCTTTTATACAGCAATTGCTTTCTTCATTTAAATTCTCCCATGACTTAAAATAATAACAATTATCCATCAGTTTTTCAAACTTTCCACTTACTCTTATTACTTTCCTTTTCTTCCTAAATAAACACCTTTTCCTCCTACTATATCTCTCATCAATATCCAGTAGAAATTTAAATGTGCTAAAAATCACTTAATTTTATCCACCCTCTTTTTATTACAATGCAAAACTCCTCTCGTCATTGGATTTAGTCTTCAAAGCCATACAACCCAAAATAA
Source organism: Protopterus annectens (assembly GCF_019279795.1). Lineage (NCBI taxonomy): Eukaryota > Metazoa > Chordata > Ceratodontiformes > Protopteridae > Protopterus > Protopterus annectens. Next base: position 223,770,454 of record NC_056740.1, read on the forward strand.
TAATTCTATGCATCCTAAAAAAGAAAAATCCCCCTTCATAATTCAAATTTCCTAATATGTATATGTTTGGATTGTGTATTGTTTTCTTAAGACATGTTAAATGCTTTTGACATGCAAATTACTTGTTGCTTCCGAAATCTCTTTCACTGCTTTATTCTAACTTCTTGCTGTCCACACCTCACATCAAACACCTGTCTCCTAATTTGCAAAATAAATTCCTCCTATTTTTATAACATCCCAAAATCTTTGCTCTGCTATTTAACCTTAATCTAATTTCCCTTAACCTGTCTTCCAGTTCCCAAATGCCTGCCTTCATATATTTCATATTTTGTGTAATAGCTACCACATTATATATGTACGCCATGAACTGGGGCAATATCTCCCCTTCGAGTATTTCCCATCTTGCCATTCTGTTCTACACTCAATCAATGCAGCATTCATTAACAAAGCAAGTAAAACTCCCACTTATAAGGCTGCTCTGATATACCCATTTTTGCACTTGTATTGTTTTTTCCTAACCAGTCATTCATAACACTCTACTCTGTGTATTTTTATATCCCATTTTAAAAATTCTTATAATTTGCTTAAATTATACCCTCCCCATCTCTCATGTTCCCAGCTAACACTTTCTGTATATTACACACAACTACCTTTCCAACACCATCCTCCTTTACTGTTGCATCTACCACCTCCTTTATTAACAGTAACATATCCTCAGCTTGTTTCGTTTTAGTCTCGTATATCCTTTTGTACATTATCCATCCCAAAATATTACTTAATCTTATCTGAATAACCTTCATAAAATCTTATAGTCACATTCAATAATATCCTTTTTCTGCAATTCCTAATATCATCCCCCCTCATCCTTTCTTTTATAAAACTTTATAAGACCCTTGCATATATATATTCATTCCATGCTCCATTTCCTAACCATTTATTCATTACATTCACCCGCAATTGTTTTTTCTCTCTCCCACTTTTCATATAAAAAACTTGCACCCTATACTAGCTGGACGTGCAAAACTGCTTACTTTAACTAAATTGGACATTTTGTCCAAATCTATTGCTATAACTTATTCATCTCTTTTCCATCTTCCTTTATCTTTTTCATCACCATGCATCTCCTCTAGTTTTCTTGTATATTTTTTCTACATACCTCTTGGCTACTTGTATTACACTTTGCTAAGTCTCTACTATACTTCCCATACTTCCTTTTATGACCCTCATCCCTTCCATTTTCTATTTTCATGTTTTACAGTTTTACCTAACAGAGACGTCTCTTAAATGCCCACATTTACTTATACATACTTTTCTTTATGTGGCTTTTTGCTTTTTCTTTCGTTCAGTAACCTAATACCCTCCTTTCCTTCAAAGCCTCTTCATACTCATTAACCACTCATCTTTTCTCTTTTTGTGTCTTTCTTACCACTTTTTCCATCACCATGAACATCATTCTGTATTTTCACTTAAACATAACCCACCACTCTTATACTCTGGTGGTCTTCCTAAACCTGTCTTCCCCTAAAATTCCTCCTGTAAGCTTCTTATTTCCCTTATCTTCCTTAGTATAATTCTTCTCTTCTCCAACTCTTGCCACACCGCCATTTGATCTACAAAGTCCTTATTTTATTTCACATAAATCTTTTGACAATTATATATAATCAACTTCTGTTCTGGTATTTCCCCTTCTATATATGAACTGCATCTCCTTCATTATTTTCAACTTCTGTAACTTCATCAGATCTATACCAATTTTATATCTCGAGAAATCTCAGTTATTCTTTCTTAAACTGCAGTTAAATTCTTTACTGCTACGGTATACACACACACACACACACACACACACACACACACACACACACACACACACACACACTCACACACACATATATATGTATGCTCAGTCATATATATCTTAATGTATGCTAAAATCTCTGTTCTTTTTCCCATCACCTTCTGGTTAGACATTACGATTACCATCTTCTTGATCTGGTTGTTTCGCAGGTGGATGCAAAAGATCCCATGGCACAGGGTCCTTTACTTAGTACAACATAAAAAACATTATTTACATATTCACAAAGTAAACATATTTACAGGCACATGTATACACATTTCTGTTTTTTTTTTTACTGTTTATCATTTTTCTTATAATATTCTCATTATTCTTCTTCCATAATTGACTTCCTACTCCTTCTTCCACAACTGTATTCTGATTTTCTGCAATATATCTGCCAAAATCTATTTCCCATTAAACAACATTTCATTCAGTCTTTCATTCCAAATAAACTATATCATATAAAACAAATTCTTACTCATCCTTCTTACATATTCTTTCTTCTTATTCGTGTAATATCCACACATAATCACATTCATCTCTATATTATGTCATAATATTCTCAAAAAAAATCTTCAACTTTTCCAGTTTCACTACTCATTCACATTTAATAAAAATCTTGTTGTATTTTCTCTCTCTCCACCAAATAAACACATTATTTCATCTTTTTTTTTAATTCAGCATATTCCCCTTTACTGGTAACTTACTTATTACCAGTTTCCATACAAAATCCTGACACTCATCTTGGTGCACCACTTTTTCCTTTCTTTAATGGCTTTAATAATTTCTTCTGGTAAATATTCCCACTGATTTACATAATATTGTTTCATTGCATTATTGCACCACATCCTTTATTTATTCTCTATATCACCAATTTTGATTTTCCATGTTACCATTTTTCTTGATAAATTTTTAATTTCTTCATTTACATATTATTTTTCTTATCATCATCTCCCAGAATTTTTGTACTACATTCTCACTATTAAATTCCTAGTCCCTTCTTTTACCCACTTTAATACTCTATATAGGATTAAAGCAGAACAACTGGATTTAGTAATCCCAAGTCCCCCTCATCTTCACTCCTATACATAACACCCTTTTTTTCACTGGATTTAATCTTAAACCCCATATGAAAGAAAATTAGAAGTTATGTACCTACCATAACGTTCCATGTTAGTTGTCTTCTCTCGCCTTCTTTCTTGCTGGATGGGTTCAGAGCCGATCCTCTGCTTTAGCTTGAGAACTCCTTTTACCAGCTCGAGGCAACCCTATATCCCATGATGCAAGGCGGAACTACCTCAGATCTCGTTTGGTAGCTAACCTACCCTGCTAAAGACTATCCTAACATAATTAGGAACACAAGTTCCTAATAGAAGTCCTCATATGAAGGCTCAGGAGGAAACAACCTAATAGGAACTCTTCAAGATCTGTCCAGGCCAGGGGAAGGAGAGAAGACAACTAACATGGAACGTTATGGTAGGTACATAACTTCTAAATGTTAAGTTGTCAATCTTTCATTCTTGCTGGATGGGACCGTCCTAGCACCTGTATCCCGGGTGGCTCAATGGAACAGACTCTTGAGAACTGTGGAACCAAAACTGGCCCTGTCTCTGGAGGCCAAGTCCAATTTGTAATGAGAGACAAAGGTATGAGGCGTGGCCCAAGTAGCTGCTGCACAAATGGTATCAATGGGTAGTCTATCCTGAAAAGCTGCAGAAGTGGATAGACTCCTGGTTGAGTGTGCTTTTGGCTTAGAAGATAGCTGCTTGCCTCTGAGAGAGTACACATAGGAAATGGTGGAAGTCAACCATCTGGATAAGGTCACTTTAGAAACTGGAAGACCTATCCTGTTTTCTGCATAGGAGACAAATAATTGGTCCGATTTTCTGAATTGTTTAGTTCTATGCAAATAGTACCTGAGCTGACGATGGACATCCAAAAATGCAGTTTCTGTTCAGCTCTGTCGGAATAGTTTGGGAAAAGACTGGTAGGTCTATAGATTGGTTAATGTTGGTTTGAGATACGACTTTGGGGAGAAAGGAAGGGTTAGTTCTTAATGATACCCTGTCCTTATGAAAAACCAAATAAGGGGAAGGAATGCAGAGAGCTTGAATCTAAACCCTTCTTGCAGAAGTGACAGCCAGTAAAATATAGTTTTCCAGGTCAATAACTTCAAAGAACATGAAGCAGACGGTTCAAGGGAGGTAGTATCAAGGATGCCAACATTAAGTTTAGATCCCATTGGAGGAGGATGCTTTATAGGTGGTTTTAGGAGAAAACTCCTCTCAGAAAGGCCTTGCATAATCTATGAGACATAATGTTATTGTCATGCAAGCCAACATGATACTTGGAAATAGCAGCCAGTTGTACTTTGACTGTAGATGACGAGGATCCTGAATGAAAAACCTCTGCCAGGAAATCTAAAACAGAATGTACAGGAGCAGTAAAGGGATCAATATTTCTGGAATTTGCCCAAATAGAAAAACGTCGCCACTTGCTAGCATAAACAGTCCTAGTGGACGACTTCAAAGAAGACACTAAAATGTCTCTGACTGAGTCAGAAATCATCGGTAGCCTGGCTAGGAAGGAAGTGGAGCAACCAAGCAGTGAGGTTGAGAGAATGAATGGCCCGGTGCTGCTGACCCGACTGGTGGATCAAGAGATCCGGAACTGGGTCCAGATGCCAGGGCTGCACCAGAAGGTGACGATGCAGAGACGGAAACCAAATTTGTCGTGGCCAATATGGGGCAATGAGGATCAACTTGGCTCTCAAAACGGTGGCTTTCTGAATGACTTGTGGAATCAAGGGAAAGGGAGGAAAAGCAGTCCCTGGGGCCAATCCTGGGTTAGAGAGTCTCTCAGGGGTTGGCCTGGAAGAGAGTGAAAAATCGGGCACTTGTTGTTTTGAGGAGTAGCAAAAAGATCGCAACAAGGAGTGCCCCACTTCAGAAATATCTGATCCACTACAGATTGATTGAGAGACCACTCGTGAGGCATCAGAATGGATCTGCTCAGCCTGTCCGCCAATAGGTTGGACCTGCTGCTATCAGAAACCGCTGAGAAGATATCGCCCATTGCCAAAGTCTGAGAGCTTCGACATAACGGATAGGACCTGGTCCCGCCCTGTTTGTTGATGTACCAGACCACGGACATGTTGTCCGTTTGTACTGCAATAGTCCCCGTGGGAAGAAAGTCGTTGAGGGCTTGCAACGTTAAAAGCACTGCTCTCATCTCCAGGACATTTATGTGCAGATGGTATTCTATGGGTTGGGACCATCCTGCCCTGATAATGCCCCCACCCGATCAGAGAGGCATCCGTAGTGACTGTGGCAACTGGAGGAGGGAATAAAGGGTCGGCCCTGATGAAGAAGAGGGAAGATATCCACCAGTTCAGATGAGCTCTGCACTGCGTGACCAAGATTTCGTGCCTCATCGGGAGACTGTGACTGCCACTGCGGAATAGCATCCACTGCAGAAGGCATGTGGAAGCGAGCCAGTGGTAGAAGAACAATGGCCGCAGCCATAAGACCTAGAACCTTCAGAATAAATCTGGCTTTGATCTTGTTGCTTTGCAATAGAAGTTTGGATGTCCAGAATTCTTTGATCTGTTAGTCTGGCTAACATTTTGACGGTGTTTAATTCTGCCTATAAAGGTGATAGATTGGCAAGGCAGCAGAGAAGATTTTTCGAAATTTACTGAAATTCCCAAACTCCTGCAAAGCTGTAGAGTGTAGTCTCTGTACTGAAGAAGCTGACACTTGGTGGTGGCAGAGAGGAGCCAGTCGTCCAAGTAGGGAAACACCTGGAATCCTTGACGTCTCAGATGAGCTGTGACCACTGCCATGCATTTGGTAAACACTCTGGGGGCTGAAGTGAGGCTAAAGGGTAGTGCTCTGAATTGGTAATGACTGGTCCCTAGGAGAAACCTTCTGGAGCGTCTGTGAATCTTTATGTGATAGTACGCATCCTGAAGGTTTATAGAGCACATCCAGTTGTCCTTGTCCAGAAAGGGCAGAATGGACTGAAGCGTGACCATCCGGAATCTTGCCTTCTTGACAAATCTGTTTAGATTGCTCAGGTCTAATATTCGTCTCCAATCTTTTGGGGACCAAAAGAATCCGGATCCTACCTGGTCTGCGGCACAGTCTGGATTTCTAGGAGCTTTGAAACCTCCTGTTCTGCCAAATCCCTTTGACCGGGTGAGATGTCTGGAAGGGATTGTAGAGAAACCTTTGGATTTTGTAACCCTCGGATATGATCGACTGTACCCACATCTCTTGAGATAGGGATTGCCAGGCTACTGGGTACAGCGACTGCCTCCAAGGGTGGACAGTCGGGCAACACCTCAGGGATGCTGAAAGGGCTTCTCAGGAAGAGACTCCCTGTTGCCCTGGTTCTGAGGACCCCTGCCTCTACCTCTGCCTCTGGGGTAAACTGACCACGCATGTCCGGTGTAGCTCCTTGGGCTTTACACGGACATCTTCCCCTTCTGACCCTTGGGATATGGTCTAGAAGGAGTGGAAAACTGGACTCCAACGGCAGAAAGAGTTTTACCGTCCTGCTCACACCTGGTCAAGGTATCCTTCACCTGAGGTCCGAACAAAGCCGAACCATCAAAGGGGGTATTAGTGAAGGAAAGGGGTCCAAATTACAAAGCCGCATCCAGGCTTGGCGTCTAAGAGCAACTCCTGTGCCTGCATCGCTCCATCAGCCGCATAGGATATGAGCCGCATGGAGGAGTTAGATATGGAATTCAGGATTGCAAGCTGCGAGGCAATCTTTTCTTGAGCCCCAGCAGCAGAAGGATCCTGGACTACTTCACCCAGTTCCTTGAGAATATCTCGTTGAAGCCTGGTGAAGTGACAAAGGTAGTTCAGCGAACGACAGCAAAGGTCGCTGAAGAAAACATCCGCTTTCCATACCTGTCCATGGTCCTAGAATCCTTGTTAGGAGGATGGACAGGTACTGAAGGATCTGCCAGTTCCTTCTTAGTGGCCGCCGCCACCATAGCATCCACAGAGACACCTTTGGAAAGGAACTGTTTGTCCGTAGGGGCCGTGATGAATTTGGATGGTCTCCTGGGGACAGGTTCCACAGAATCTGGAGGAGCCACTACCTGCATAAGTGGGTGAGACACCCAGGAGGTGGAGGGTCAGGATCCAAAGCCTCCAGGTATACCGACTCATCCTCGGAGGGATCAATGGCTGGCCAATTCCCCTCTGTTTGAGGAGCTCAAGGATGTCTGAAAAAGAGACATCCTCAGAGGGGATCGGAACCCTCCGACTCATCTAAGTCGGTATCCGGGAGTCTGTGTGTTTGGTTCACCTGCAGGATCAGGAGGGAGGAAATTCCGAATGGGGAAACCTGGGGCGATGGATCCCTGGGCATGAGATGAAGAGGCTGGCAAGAGGCGTCTGCAGGCACTGATGAGGGAGGAGCTAGAGGGATGGACCGTTGACCAGGCTCAGAGGCCAGGCCACTCCTCATCACCTCAAAGGCTCCCTCCCGGGAGGCCGGAATATCCCGCCCGAGGAAACAGGAATGCCGGCTCCACTGAGAGGAAAGGCTTGAGGGACAAGGGTCCGATGCCACTAGCCCCCTCGAGCCGACAAGGGAAACCCGACGACCGGATCCCTCCAAGGAAGGTCTCAAGGGGAGATCGGAGCCGAGGACGACGGAGGCGAAGGATGTAAACAGTCACTGTCCCGAGAAGCTCTGATGTGGAGTCAGAGGAGGAAGTTCAAGGGGTGAGGCTATAGTCTGTTGAGACGGGCTATGGAGCATTTGGGCCAGTGCCGGAGACTTCAACAGCCTGCTTACCACCCTCTCCAAGTCGTGGTCAGACAGCCTGGAAGATCTCGAAGATCGGCTCCGATGGCTCCGCTCCGACAAAAGAGGAGACCCCAGAGCAGTGGATACTCAGTAAGGGGACCGAGATCTCTTCGGGATGAGCCATCGGAGCCAAAGTTCCCTGAACTCCAGATGGAGCCAAGGTTTCTGTTTCGCCCGATGCTGGATAAAGTGTCGGCTCCAGCCAGGCTACAGTAGTCAAGGTAGCGGAACCAGCCGGCACCGAACCCACTACTTTCAAGGTAGATACATCGGTTCCAGCCGGAGCCACCGAGGAGGCTTGGATACTGAAGCCTGAGGTGGCTTAGGAGGTTTCCCAGACCTTGCTTTAGGGGGAGAACCTTCTGGCTTAAGTAAGCCACGGAGGATAAGCTTATTCCTCCTTTCCTGCAGGACTCTCTGGCTAAAAGAGTGACACAAAGCACAGGAGTCCTGCAGGTGCAAAGGCCCCAACACAAGAAGTGTGACCGTCTGTCAGAGACATTTTCTGACAGCACGAGTCACACTTCTTGAAGCCTGAGACCTTGCCTTCCCTAGACATATCCTAGGAGGAAGTAACACACACAAACCCCAACAAACACACAAAATTAATCCCCTACACACAACACACAGGATGGGATTAACAACTGGGGTTTTAGGCCTAACTAAAACTTTACACTAAAGGTTATAAAAAGGTTATAAAAGTTTGAAAACAAGGGAATAGGGTGGGCTGTAATTCACTACAGACTATACTATGAATAAAAGGGGAAAATAAAACCCTAACTAAGCTTCTCTTTCTTTAACAAGAAATTCACTTACCTCTGCTGGTAAAGGAGACCTCTTTCGCTAAGCGGCAAACGAGATCTGAGGTAGTTCCGCCTTGCATCATGGGATATAGGGTTGCCTCGAGCTGGTAAAAGGAGTTCTCAAGCTAAAGCAAGTGCCGAGTCGGAGCTGAGGATCGGCTCCGAACCCATCCAGCAAGAATGAAGGCGAGATTGACAACTTAACATCACCAATTGCACAATTTCGTTTTCATATTTTCTGGGATCATATAAGGATTTCACATATATGCTGTTTTTCTCATTAATACCAAATTAACCTGACAAACCTTTTTCCTGAATGCTTTATGTCCTACACAGAAGATATATTTAATTCATTTCTTTTATAAAACCTTCCCATTGCATCATAACTACATAATTTTCCCAAATTTTATTCCTAGCAAATACACTTAATTCATTAAAAAATTCACGCACCTAATTTTCATCACATCACCAAAATCCTTACTTTTATCTTTCTATGGGGTCATTCCCATTTCCTTTAAACATCCATTCAGACAAAACACTTCCATCCATATTTTGCTCTTAGCAACTACATATATATTGTCTGTGTATGTCAGAAAACTACTAGAATCACCACCTCCTTTTGCATCACATATCTAGCATCTTTCATTTTATATCACACTTCACTCACTACTACATTCATTACCATTTCTAACAATATTCCACTCATGGGACATCCTCGTCTTATACTATGCTTCATGCATAGTTCTTTTCACAGCCATGCATTCACTAACACACCCACTCTAATATTTTAACATACAGACATACAAACTGTCCTACTTCTACTACACATTCCAGACTTCTCCATAACATCCTACAAAGCATGTCCTATTGCAGCTAACACATTCCTAATATCACCTGCCCTAAGTTTTACATTCTCTCCTTTACTATTAATATCATACACAAATTTCTCTCACAACCAATAACAATTTTTGACATCCCTTCCCTCTTCTACCCCATATATTTTCTTCTACAATTTCCCTCATTCTTCCTTCCATTCTTCTCTGTATTCTTCTCATAAAATTTTATAATATGTGACTGGTCTCCATTTTTTTTATTTCCTTCTAATCAGCTTTCTTCCATATAAATTTTAATATCCAGCTACATAACTCTTTATCAGTAAATCCTTCTTTCAACCATTCATTCAGTACATCTAAAATATTCTTTTAGCCAGTCCATTAATTTATTGTACTTCTCATAGCATACAACATCTGGGTCAGATACTGAATTAACATTTTCTTTCCTAAATACTTCATCCAATTAACTAACAATAGTTTCTTGTTTAAATTCTTCCTTAATTTGTTCTTTTTTACCTTCCATTCTGTCTTATTTTCCTTTTTAAACTTGTATATATATTTTCCATATACTGTACTACAATACTCATAATATGCTAGTGTGTTCTTTTAACCTCTCCTTTTTTATTTTTCATTTCCCTCATCATACTAATATACTCTTTTACTATTTTACCCAAGCATGCAAATACCTTCACTCTTCTCCTTTGTAAATATTATCTCTGCCTAAATAGTAATGTTTTTATTTTTTCTTGATTTCTTTTATACATTTGTTTCCATAGCATAAAACTCATTTTCTAACACATTTCTATGCATTTTCTTATACTTCACTTTTATCATCCTGCTTTTGAAAAAAAAACACTTTTTATACTTTCTTTTTAAATTCAACAAACTATTCGCACCAGTATTTCTGGAAGTATTTCATGGTTATATGATCCTCCCATAACTGCAACAGAACATCAAACAATTATTACTATCAATCCCTTCTCCTGTCTTCTCTTGCTGTATACAGCCTCTCTTCATTCTTCCCTCCTTTTCTTTTTCTTCTATAGTTTCTTCTTCACCTAGTTCACCCCTTTCCCCAGCCTCTTGTTGTCCTTCCTCATGTATGTTTTTCCCTTTTCCCCTCTTTTTCATTATTTACTGTTTGCTCTTGATAAGCCATCCATCCAGATATGTCCTTTATTTTTGTAAACAACTTGCATTCAAGCACATGCTTTCTTGCTGCATGTCCTTTCTCCTCAAACTGATTACATGTACCTTGTCACATTCATTAATTAAATGAGAAAAGTCTCCACATAAGGAACATGATTTAGGCTGGCCAGCATATCTTAATGTCCCTCTATGAACAGCCACAAAAATGACGTGGCAAGTGTTTCACCATGTTTTTTTTTTTCAAATTTAAAACCGCTTTTGTCTTTGAGGAGCTTTTCTCCCAGGGTCTCAGCTGAAAAAGGGCTTCTGGCCCAGCTGGACACTACCCGGTTAACAAATGTAAGTAAATAAATAAATAAGGTAATGTATACCAAATTTATAGAATTACAGTCTGAGTAATCAGAACTTACATAAGCATGTTTCATAACTGGATGCACAAATGTGTTATTTCTATACATAAATTTGCAAAAACTACAATTATTACAAAGAAAAGTTCTTTTTCATTTACTTATTTGACTTACACTCATTTGATCTAATTCCTTAAAACAGTTTTTGCTTTAAATTCATAACTTTTTTATAACAAACTCAAGTCTGTCTCCTATATGTTCATGCACTTCTTCAGAACTTCATGCACTTCTTCAGAACTTCTAAGAATACCCCAGTTCTTGTTTATGACATTTTTAACATGTTAGTGCATGTATTATAAGGTATAGTGCACCTTATTCTACTAGCTGAATTAATTTTTCCTGTTACTATTATACTACCTCTTCCTTGAGAAGAATGATTTACTCAGTGGATTGCCCCCTCATAATTTCATTCTTATTATTTATTAAGTCCAATTCATTATAACTCCTCTCTTTAAAATCTATAATAAGGTCTTCCTTCTGTTCCTTAAGTACATCATCTTCTGTATTTAATCTAGCTACACATCACATCTGACCCCTAGTCACATTATTAAATACATGATTAGGGTGCATACTTTATATATGCAAATATGCATTTTTCTTTACCTCCTTTACATAAACCTTAGTTTGTAGGTCACTTGCCTGCTTTGTTACATTACTGTCAAGAAAACTGATGTCATGTATAGAAGTGCATTTCTTAAATGTAGGAATCCAACAATATTCATCAAATATTCAATGTATAAATCAAGTTATATATCATTTCTACCCCAAATAATAAAATTATCATCCACAAAATGCTTATAGAAGTACATAAGATGTAGATATTCATTCTTCTGAGAAAAAACATTCCTTCTACCACATAGTCACATAACTACATTAGCATGTGTATTATCCATCGGAATTTCCATGGCTACTCCTTGTTTCCCTATATAGAATTTTCCATCAAACAGAACTGCATTATTGATGAGCATCATTTCCAGGAGCTCACAGGTGACAAGTAGTTGACTACTAATCAGTTGACTAAATAGTTAAATACTGCCCAACATACGGAATCCAAACATTTGGTATAACTGTAAATGAATCAACATCAAGCTTAACAAATACATAACCGTTATCTTGTTCATGTAACTGATGTAATATATATAATTGTTGTAAAAAATCTTTACTGCCAATGATATGACTTTGGAAAATGTTTAAGTAGCTTCTCAGTATGTATTCAAGATAGTGAGAGATAGGCTCTGTAATCCATCTTCTAGCTCAGACAACAGGCTTCACTGGTGGATTTTGTTGATCTTTATGTATCTTAGGAAGACTACAGTAAATAGGTGTAACAGGTTTAGGGGTATGAAAAAAAAATCAGTAGGTCTATACTTAAATGACCATTTAGATACACTACTGATTTTACTAATAATTGTAGTTAAAGACATTTGTGTAATAATTTCATAAACACTTGAGACAAGTAATAAAAGTGATATAATCTTTATGTAGTTTTCTTTGTCCATTACCACAATCCCAACCCCTTTATCAACAGATTTAATGACAATTTATTGCTCTTATTTTCAGTTTCTGTCATCCCAGGAAAAATAAGTTTGAAATTAAGTTTCCTCATCAACAGTAAGCTCAGTTAAAAAGTCTGATATAGTCCCTGCAGAAGCAGGTATAAATGTTAGTCCTTTCTCAAGTACTGAGTACACAGCTTCAGTTATGCACAATGTAGACAAATTAAAAACAGGAACATTCTCAACGTTTACCTTGTCTGCTGCCTGGATGTGCTCATGTTGTGTGTCCTTGATTCTCTCAAGTCTGCTTCCTTCCCCTTTCTCCTACTTTAACTTGTCTGTCTCCATTTATCAGAATTGTATTGGTGTGTCTTTCAGAATCTCTGGAAAATCTAGACTGTCAAGTGTGGAAACAATTTGAGCATCTATACCTGGTTGTGGGTTCAATGGCCAAATTGGGGGGGGGGGGGGGTGTTGGTATCTGAAGACTGTTCTTAACTGAACTTAAAATAATGTGCATTATCAAAATTCCTTATATGCCTATAAAGGGCATTATTATCTGGCTTTCCCTGTATTTCAGACAGATGGTCCCAAATGAGAAGTTATGTACCTACCATAACGTTCCATGTTAGTTGTCTTCTCTCGCCTTCTTTCTTGCTTGATGGGTTGAGTCACTTTTACCAGCTCGAGGCAGCCCCATATCCCATGATGCAAGGCGGCCAGATCTCGTTTGATGACAAAGGGCAATAGCACCAAGCATAAACACTTCCCAAAGGAAGAAAGAAAGCCTACAGGATGGAAGAAGGACCAGCTCTGAATGGTCTTCAGCATAAAAATGTATTGTAGAAAAAGGTCTGTCCAGGCCTAGAAGACAACTAACATGGAACGTTATGGTAGGTACATAACTTCTCAATGTTAAGTTGTCAATCTCGCCTTCATTTCTGCTTGATGGGGACCCGCCCGCAGCACCTCTATCCTGGGTGGCTCAATGGAACAGACTCTTGAGGACTGTAGAGCCAAAACTGGCTCTGTCCCTGGAGGCCAAGTCCAATTTGTAATGGGAAACAAAAGTATGAGGAGTGGCCCAAGTGGCGCTGCACAAATAGTGTCTAAAGGAAGTCTAGCTTGAAAGGCTGTAGAAGTAGCTAAGCTTCTAGTTGAATGTGCTTTAGGTTTTGAGCACAGCTGTTTTCCCTGAGCCGATAAATTTCAGAGATGACAGAAGAAAGCCATCTAGATAAGGTCACTTTAGAGACAGGAAGGCCTTTCTTGTTATCAGCATAGGAAACAAAAAGTTGATCTTCCTAAATTGTTTAGTTCTGTCCAAATAATATCTGAGTTGGCGATGGACATCAAGATAATGTAGTTTTGTTCCGATCTGTTTGAATAGTTTGGAAAAACACAGGAGATCAATGGATTGATTCAAATTAGTCTTGGAGGCGACCCTTAGCAAAAAGTCGGATTAGTTCTCAATGATATTCTGTCTTTGTGAAAGACCAAATAGCATGAAGTTCAGACACCCTCCTGGCCGATGTAATAGCTACTAGGAATAAGGTTTTCCAAGAAAGAAATTTTAGGAGCAAGAAACAGCTGGCTCGAAGGGGAAGAATCACGGATGTCAGCACTAAATTTAGATCCCATTGAGGAGGAGGATTCCTGATTGGAGGCTTCAGGAGGAAAATTCCTTTCAAGAAGGCTCTACAAAGCCTATGGGACATAATATTGTGATCTATCCCAACATGAAAGTTCGAGATAGCAGCCAATTGAACTCTAACTGTGGAAGAAGAGGAGCCTGCATGAAAAATCTCTGCTAAGAAGTCCAAAACTGCCTGAACTGGGGCAGTGAAGGGATCAATATTCTTGGCTTTAGCCCAATAAGAGAAACGTTTCCATTTGCTTGTATAAATCCTCCTGGTAGAGGATTTTAAAGAAGCTACTATGATGTCTCTAACAGGGTTAGAGATCAAAGGAAGCCTGGCTAAGGAAGGAAGTGGAGCAACCATGCTGTGAGGTTGAGAGAAGGGATAGACGCAGCTGACCGGATTGGTGAATCAGAAGATCTGGCACTGGGTCCAGATGCCACGGCTGCACCAAAAGGTGACGATGGAGGAACGGAAACCAAATTTTATGAGGCCAATAAGGAGCAATGTGAATCATTTTGGCTCTCAAAGCGGTTGCTTTCTGGATAACTTGAGGGATCAGTGGAAAAGGAGGAAAGGCATAAAGAAGTCCCTGGGGCCAATCCTGGGTCAGGGGATGGCCTGACAGAGGGAAGAGAGAAGTCTGGGCATTTGCTGTTTTGAGGAGTAGCAAAAGATCCATTCCAGAAAAATCTCTTCCACTATAGATTGCTTGAGAGACCACTCGTGAGGCATGAGAATAGCTCTGCTCAATCTGTCCGCTAAAATGTTGGTTTTCCCAGGGATGTGAAACCGATGAGAGGAGATCGCCCATTGCCAAAGTCTGGGACTTGGTTCCGCCCTGTTTGTTGATATACCAAACTACAGACATGTTGTCTGTGTGGACTGCAATTGTCCCTACAGGAAGAAAGTCGTTGAGGGCTTGCAACGTTAAAAGCACTGCTCTCATCTCTAGGACATTTATGTGCAGGTGGTACTTTGCCACGTCCCATGAAACATCCTGCCCTGATAATGACCCCCACCCGATCAGGGAGGTCCCGTGGTGACAGTGGCTACCGATGGGGTACAAAGTGTCTGCCTTGGTGAATCTGGGGAGAAGTGATCCACCAAGCAAGATGATTTTTGCAAATCTGTGTCACCAGAATCTGGTGGTTGGTAAGACCACTGAGTGAACAACATCCACTGAAGAAGCCAGAGGAAGAAGAGTAATGGCCGCAGCCATGAGGCCTAATACCTTTAGAACCATTCTGGCCTGTACTTTCTTGTTGGCTAGAATGATCCTGACATGACTTTGAATGTCTGAAACTCTTTGGTCTGTAAGGGTAGCTGACATCCGAACAGTGTTTAAGTTTGCTCCTATGAAAGTAATAGACTGGCAGGGCAATAAGGATGACTTTTGAAGTTGATCGAGATGCCCAAATGAGAACAAAGATTTATTGTGTAATCCCTGGCTTGAACAAGCTGATGCCTGGTGGTGGCTGAGAGGAGCCAGTGAAACACCTGGAATCCTTGATGTCTCAGGTGAGCCGTGACCACTGCCATGCATTTGGTGAACACTCTGGGGCTGTGGTGAGACCAAAGGGCAGGGCTCTGAACTGGAAATGACTGGACCCCAGCGGAGAAATCACCTGGAGCGTCTGTGAATTTTTATGTGATAATCCTGAAGATCTATTGAGCACATCCAGTTGTCCTTCTGCAAGAAGGGCAGAATCGACTGAAGAGTGACCATTCGAATCTTGTCTTCCTCACAGACTTGTTGAGTCTGCTGAGATCCAATATTGGTCTCCAGTCTTTTGGGGACCAAAAGAACCTTGAGTAGATTCCGGCTCTGAATGGTCTGTTGTAACTGGCTGAATGGCTCTTTTGCAGTAGTTTTGAGACTTCTAACTCTGCAATTTACTGGGTGGTACATCTGGAAGGGAATTTGAGGGATAGAAAGGACTTTCCTCGAAAGGAATTTTGTAACCCTCGGATATGATCGACTGTACCCATCTGTCTTGAGTGAAAGAACGCCAGGCTTCTGGGTACAGCGATAGTCTTCCCCCGACTGCCTCCAAGGAGGGACAGCCGGGCAACATCTCAGGGATGCTGAAAGGGCTTGTCAGAGAGAGACTCTCTGTTTCCCTGGTTTTGTGGACCCCCTCTGCCTCTAGAGTGGCGTCTGTTGTTGTTACCCCCTCTGCCTCTAGGGGTAAACTGACCTCCTTGGGATTTGCCACCCTTCTGTCCTTTGGGATAAGGTCTAGAAGGGGTGGAAGAGTTTTGCCGTCCTGCTCACACCTGGTCTTCACTTGAGGGCCAAACAAAGCTGACCCATCAAAGGGAGAGTTTGTGAAGGGGATCTGCAAATTACATAGCCGCATCCAGGCTTGGCAGCCACACCTGTACCCATCAGCAGCATATGATATCAGCCGCATGGGGGAGTTTGCAAGGGAGTTAAGGGTTCCTAGCTGCAAAGCAATTTTTTCCTGAGCCCCTGCAGCTGTAGGATCCTGCACAACTTCACCTAGCTCCTTAAGGATATCCCTTTGGAGTCTGGTGAAGTGACATAGGTAGTTCAGTGAACGCATAGCAAAGGTCGCTGAAGAAAACATCCGCTACCATATCTATCCATGGTCCTAGAGTCCTTATTAGGAGGATGGACGAAGGATCTGCAAGTTCCTTCTTGGTGGCAGCCGCCACCACCATGGCATCAGCGGGACACCTTTGTAAGGAATTGCTTGTCCGCAGTAATAAATTTAGAAGGCCTCCTAGGGACTGGCTCTACAGAGTCAGGAGCAGCCCACGCCTCGAGCAAGCCCACCCATAGGGGGTGGGGAAGTGAGACACCCAGGAGGTGGAGGGCCGAGATCCAAACGCCTCAGGTATACTGACTCATCCTCAGAGGGATTATTGGTGGGCCAGTTTCCCTCTGTCTAAGGAGTTCTAGGATGTCTGAGAAGGAGACATCCTCAGAGGGGATCTTGGGGATCCCTCTGACTCATCTAAGTCAGTATCTGAAGTGATAGACTCGGGAGTGTACGTGTTTCCTCTTACATGTCCTCTTCAGGAGGATCTCCCGACAAATCAGGAGAATCCTCGGAAGAGGGGATATTCCCAGTGGGGAAACCTGAGGCGGAGGATCTCTGGGTCCTGGAGCAAGAGAAGTGGCAGAGATGTCAACAGGCACCATAGAGGGAGGAGCTAATGGAACAGACTGCTGGCTGAGACCAGTGGCCAGCACACTCTTCATCACCTCAAAGGCTCCTCCCAGGAAGGTCCGAGAGAAAAGAACTAGGAACTCCAGGACCCACCGAAAGGAAGGCTCCGAGGCAGATGTCGGAGCCGAGCTCACCAAGGCCGAGGCTCCAAGGGAAGAAGGGTCCGATGCCACTCACCTCGGAGGAGACCAGGGAAGCCCGCCACCGAATCCCTCTAAGGAAGGTCTCAAGAGGAGATAAGAGTAGAGGCTGAAGGAGCAGAAGGGGTATCTGTCCCTCAGCCATAGCAGAAACCATTCCCAAACTCTGGGGTAGAGTCGAAGGAGGAACTGCAATGGGGTGTGGACTAATAGTCGTCTGCTGAGACGGACTATGTAGCATTTGGGCCAGTGCCTGTGACTTTAGTAATCTACTGACCACTCTCCAAATCATGGTCAGAAAGCCTGGATGACCTTGAAGATCGGCTCCGATGGCTCCGCTCCGAGAGGAGAGAAATGTCGGCTCCAAGGAAGGGACCTAGACCTCTTCCTCGAAGGAACCATCGGAGCCGATGAAACCACAGAAACTGTCGGAGCCGACAACTTATCGGCACCGACAGGTAGCTGATGCATCGGCTCCAGCCATAAAGTAAGGGTGTCGGAGCCGATCGGAGCCGACACCGATGCCTGGGCCACATGGTGGTCGGAACGATCGAAGCCGACAATCAAGTGGTCGAACCAGAGTCAGCACCGATAGCCATCGGTGCCGAAGGTTTAGAGAATCGGCTCCAGCCGGAGGATCTCGACTCTGAATGAGTCGAGGCCACAGGCTTGGACACAGAAGCCTGGGCCTTGGAAGACTTAGAAGTCTTAGATGGGGCCGACTTAGCCGGAGAGCCCTCCGGCAGCGGCTTAGCCCTCAAAATCAATTTATTTCTTCTTTCCTGCAGGACTCTCTGGCTAAAAGAATGACATATAGCACAGGAGTCCTGCAGGTGAAGAGGCCCCAGGCAGTAAAGGCAAGAAGTGTGACCGTCTGTCACAGACATCTTCTGACAGCACGAGTCACACTTCTTAAAGCCTGAGACCCTTTCCTTAGACATGGTGAATAAAACACACACACAACACCAGTCCAAGAAATTAAATTAAATATATCAAAAGGTATCAATAACAGACACACACACACACCCTAACAGGGGGGGGGGGAATGGGATGGGTGAAAGTCTGACTGAAAGTTATGAGGAGACAGGGAATTTTTTTGTCAGAAAGGGACTAAAACTAAGTTAAAATTAATAATTTTAAGGTTTTTTGAAGAAAGGGGCTAAAATAGTATAACAATTCACTTACCAGGAGCTGGTAAAAGGAGGACCTCATCAGCGATCTGGGTACTTACCGCCTTGCATCATGGGATATGGGGCTGCCTCGAGCTGGTAAAAGTGACTCTCGAGCTTAGCAACCCATCAAGCAAGAATGAAGGCGAGATTGACAACTTAACATTGCTTTCTTTTCATTTCCTGTTGGAAAGCTGGACAGGAATTACATAAGTCAATGTATACCAAAATTCACAGAATTACAGTCTGAGTAAGCAGAACTTTTACAGCTAGGTTCTGTAACTGATGTACAAATGTATTATTTCTATATATAAATTTGTAAAAAAATAAGTCAACGAAAAGGGACTTTTCCTTGTAATAACTGCAGTTTCTGCAAATTTAAATATAGGAATAATACATTTTGTACATCCAGTTATGGAACATACCTATAAAGTTCTGCTTACTCAGACTGTAATTCCATGAATTTGGTATACATTGCCTTATGTAATTCCTGTCCAGCTTTCTATATTGGTAAAACTAACAGGAAATTAAATGAAAGCATTTGTGACCATCTATCTGAAATACTGAGAATGCTTGATAAGCATACAAGTGATTTTGATGATACACATTCTTTTAAAGTTCATGGTGTTATAATATATACCCTGTAATTTTAAAGGAGGTAAATGTATATAATACCACTAGATAAATGAACTAATGACAGATAAAAGTCCTGGATTAAATGTTGCAAACAATGTTAAACCTAATTTAAAGATGAACCATTTTAGGTAGTTAGCTTTAACTACATGTTTGATTGATAAATTCTGTCACAATTATTGCAAGTTTTGAAATGAGCTGTTGCACTGATGTTTCTTACAACACGACAAAGCATTTGCAAAAGCCTGCTGGCTTCTTGTCTTCAATAAAAGTGTTCTGCATGGTTCCTTGAGCTCTTTTTTTGTTCCACGTTCTCCTACTTGTATCTGGCTCAGTTTCATTTGCTTGAGCTTTCTTGTCTGTGACACACTACAGTTATTCTATATCAGTTCCTTTCCTCTTAAATCTAATGCTTCAACCCTGCCTGGAATAACTACTACCATATCTAACAGGTGAAATAACATGCATCATTACCTATGCTTCATATCACTTCTCCCCCTCCCTACAAGACTGAGCTGATCTTCTTATCTGTGTGATACCAATCTCACATCTTGCAAACTTTTCAGATATCTACCTTTGTTTCGTTACACCATTTACCAGCTAATATTGACATAACTTTTAGTTATGTACTTACCATAACTTTAGATGTTTGGGATCCATCTCGCCTACATTCTGTACTGATGGGTTCGGAGCCGATCCTCGGCTCCGACTCGGCACACTGTACTATAGAGCAAAGTCTCTAATTGGCTGAGCTATTCTACATCCCAGGATGCACCACCACTACTTCCCCAGATCTTGTTTTTCCGCACACATGCACACAGTCATAGACAGTTGAAATAACATTGCCAGGTGTTTCAAGATGAAACGGCTAAACTGAACCGTCCGGTCTCTTCTGATCTGCAAGGCAGGGGGAAGGAGGGTGGGTTATTAGGAATGTAGTAGATGGATCCCAAACGTCTAAAGTTATGGTAAGTACATAACTAAAAGATGTTATGTGATCCTATCTCGCCTACATTCTCTACTGATGGGACAGCGTCCCTAGCACCTGATTCCTGGGTGGCTCACTGGAAAACACTCCTGAGAACTGTGGAACTGAAGGAAGCTCGCCCCCGAGATGCCACATCCAATTTGTAATGAGAAATGAAGGTGTGAGGAGAAGACCAGGTAGCCGCAGCACAAATGTCACTAATGGCAAGCTTGGAATGAAAGACTGTCGAAGTAGCCATAGCCCTTGTAGAATGAGCTTTCACAGTGGTTGTAAGCTCTCTATTAGAAAGAAAGTAAGAATGACTGATACAGTCTCTGATCCACTTGGCAACAGTGACCTTCGTGATGGCTTTGCCCAATTTACTGTCCGAAAAGGACACAAACAACTGATCTGTTTTCCGTGTTTGGTGCGTCCTATCTAAGTAGAAACGCAATTGCCTGTGAACATCCAATGAATGGAAGATATATTCCGCTCTGTCTGAGTAGTTGGGGAAGAAAACTGGGAGTTCCAATGACTGCTGAAGACAAAAACTAGAACAAACTTTGGGAACAAAGGATGGATTAGGCCTGAGGGATACTCTATCCTTGTGAAATACCAGGTACGGTGGTTTGACACATAGGGCTTGAAGTTCCGAAACTCTTCTGGCTGACGTAATAGCCACCAAAAAGGCAGTCTTCCAAGAAAGAAATTTCAAGTCACAAGTTGCTGCCGGTTCGAAGGGGGAAGAGGTCAAAGCACCTAATACGAAATTAAGATCCCACGGTGGAGCGGGATGAGAAATCGGAGGTCGTAGCAGCCCAGCACCTTTCATGAAGGCTTTACACAACTTATTGCTCATCAAAGGTGGGTCTATAATTTCATGAAAATTAGAAATAGCTGCTAATTGAACCTTGATGGTAGAGACCGAAGAGCCTTGATTGAATAAGGAAGCTAAAAATTTCAAAACTTCAGACACCGGGGCAGTAATAGGATCTAATCCCAGGAGTTGGGCCTAAATGGCGAATCTCTTCCATTTGCTGTTATACATTTTCTTAGTCGAACTCTTGTGGGCCGAGGACAAAATATGTATGACTTCCGAGTCCAAAACCTGGTTCCTGACTATGGTCGGAAGTGGAGGAGCCAAGCTGTTAACCTCAACGAGTGAAGGGACTGATGAAGCTGTCCTGACTGGTGGATCAAGAGATCTGGAACCTGGTCCAGGAACCATGGACCGTCCAGTGCGTATTTCCGAAGAAAGGGCAGCCAGACTTGACGAGGCCAGTATGGGGCAACTAAAATCATCTTGCACTGCAAGTGAATCGCCTTCTGGATCACCCTGGGAAGAAGGGGAACCGGTGGAAAGGTGTACAGTAGGCCGGTGGGCCAAGCTTGGACTAGGGCGTCCTTGGGAAACCCCCCCCGGAACTGGGGTGAGAGAAAAGAACTGTAGACATTTTGTGTTGAGAGGAGTTGCAAAGAGGTTGCAACAAGGAGTTCCCCATCTTCTGAAGATCTGAGTTGCCACTCTGTCGTTCAGAGACCACTCGTGCGGGGAGGGAACAGTTCTGCTCAGTCTGTCGGCTATCACATTGAATCTCCCCGGAATGTGTGTTGCTACCAAGAAACGGTTGGTAGCAATAGCCCAATCCCATACTTTCATGGCCTCTCTGCAAAGGGGGTAGGACCTGGTCCCTCCCTGCTTGTTCAGGTACCAGTTAATGACATGTTGTCGGACTGAACGGCAATCATGCCCTGGGGGAGGTAACTGTGTAATGCTTGTAGCGATAGAAGCACCGCCCTCATTTCCAGTATGTTGATGTGTAGGGAACTCTCGTCGGTGTGCCACTTGCCTTGGACTGACCTGCCCAGGTAATGTCCCCCCCACCCCGTCTGGGAGGCGTCCGTAGTCAAAGTGGCCACTGGAGGTGGAGGAACGAAGGGTCGCCCCTGATCCAGGTTGGAGGAAAGAAGCCACCAACGGAGGTCCTGTTTGCACGTCTCCGTGATCATAATGAGGTGACTGAGAGGGAGATCCTGATATGACCATTGGACTGACAGGAGCCACTGGAGAATCCTCATATGCAATCTTGCTAAGGGAACTAGGAGAACGGTAGCAGACATGGAACCCAACAGTTGTAGGACCATCCTTGCTGGGGCTCGGCGTTTGAAGAGCAATGCTCGGACTTGAGATTGTAATATTTCTATTCTCTCTGTAGGAAGATAGACCCGCATTTGCTTTGAGTCTATCTCTACTCCGATAAATCGTATGCGCTGAGATGGCAGCAACACAGACTTTTCCCAATTGAAGGTGATTCCTAGGGAGTTGCCTAGAGATATAGTGGCTGTAAGGTTCTGTAAGAGTAGACGCCTGGAAGTGGCAGTTAGGAGCCAGTCATCTAGATATGGAAACACCTGGAATCCTAGACTTCTCAGGTGAGCAGTCACCACCGCCAAACATTTGGTGAACACCCTGGGGGCTGTGGTGAGACCAAAGGGCAGTGCGCGGAACTGGAAATGACCGTCTCCCAGGCTGAAGAGCAAGTGTCTCCTGGACGCCTGATCTATCAGGATATGATAATAGGCGTCCTTGAGATTTATGGAGCACATCCAAACACCTTTCTCCAGCAGCGGGAGAATGGATTGTAAGGTGACCATCCGGAACTTGGACTTCTTGACAGAACGGTTGAGTTTGCTGAGATCCAAAATGGGCCTCATGTCCTCGGTCTTTTTTGGCACCAAAAAGAATCTTGAGTAAGTCCCTAATCCGGTCTGGTCTTCGGGGACCGGTTGGATGACTCCTTTTTGAAGCAGCTTTGAAATTTCGATGGCTGCGAGATCCCGTTGACTGGGTGGTGGGTCCGGGATTTTCCGGGATGGTGGGGGGGGGGGGCTGAGAAAAGGGGATGTTGTAACCTCCGGTAATGATCCGGAGCACCCATCGGTCCTGAGTGATACAGGCCTTTAGGTGCCTCGAAAAACGACCCCCGACTGGCTCCGCGGAGCGGCGCAGTCGGGCAATCCGTCAGGGATGCTGGAAGGTTGAGGAGCCACAAAAGGACTCGCGGTCTCCAGTGTTGCGGGGGCCTCTGCCGCCTCTGGGAAGGCGTCTTCCTGAAAAATCCCCCCCCCCTCTGCCTCTAGAAGGGGGATCATCCTGCTGTGAGGGGTAAGTCTTCTGAGATTTGCGGAACCACATTTTCCCCCCTCTAGTCTTGGGATAAGGCCGGAAGGGATTGGAAAAACGTGCCCCTACGGCAGTCAAAGTCTTACCCTCTTGTTCACAGCGGGTCAAGGTGTCCTTTACCTTGGGTCCAAACAAGGAGGACCCATCAAAGGGAGCGTCGGCAAAGGAAGACTTGAAGGCCTCCAAAATGACACAGGCGGAGCCAGGCTTGTCTCCGTAGAGCAACACCTGTACCCGCCGCTCTACTCGCCCCTTCGGCCGCATATGAAATGAGCCTCATGGACGAGTTCGATATTGATGATAGAGTAGCCAACTGAGAGCTAACCGTCTGGGCCAACTGCTCAGGTAGGTTACCAGAGAGGGTATCTGAAAGTTCCTTGACCAGATCCCTCTGAAGTCTGGTGAAGTGCGTCAGGTAATTCAGAGACCTTAAAGTAAAGGCTGCTGAAGTAAGGGTGCACTTCCCGTACCGATCCATACTCCTGGACTCTTTATTAGGAGGATGGACGGACGTCGAAGCCTCTGCCACATCTTGCTGGGTAGCAGATGCCACCATCAGGGCATCTACGGCCACACCTTTAGATAAGAATTCCTTTTCGGGGGGGCTGACAGAAATTTATTCGGGCGAGCTGGCACCGGTTCCACAGAATCCAGGTGCTCCCATGCCCTTCGAGAGATCAAATCCAGGAGCTCATCGAAGGGCGGAGACACCCAGGAGGCGGAAGGCTGAGCCCCGAAGGCCTTGAGGAATACAGACTCCTCAGTGGAAGGGGGTTTGGACTGCCAGTCACCTCGTTGCTTGAGGATTTCTAAGATGTCCACAAAGGAGACATCATCCGAGGACGACTTGGGAGACCCCTCCGCATCATCGAGGTCGGTGTCCGAGGTGAGAGACTCATCAGGCGAGTCGACGTGCTTCCTCTTACACTGTCTCTTCCTGGGAGGTTCCTCCAAAGAAGCCTCGGAAGGACCCCCAGGAAGGGAGGAATCCCCAATGGGGGTGACCACAGGCCCCAGGGCTCCGCTGTCTTGAGACAGGGGGACAACAAAGGAACTAGTCTCCGTGCCAAGGGAAGGTGCCGGAGAGATGGTGGAGGTAGCCAAGGAAGATTTGGCCAAAGCACTCCTCATGGCCCTGAAGGCCGGACCCCCCCCCCGAGTCCTGGGAAGGTCCGACCCCCGAGGCCACAACAGTAGACGGCACTCCCGCAGCCGACGCACCGAGAGGGAGGCTCGGAACCGAAAGCATCGGACCTGAAGCGTCACCCCCGGGGCCGACCGAGGAGGTCCGTGTACCAAACTCCGACCAGAAGGTCGGGGTTGGGGTAAGGGTCGGAGCCGACCCGAGAACCTCCACTGGCTCCACTAGCACCGACTCCAACGGCGCCGAGGCTGTTGGAGGAGGAACCAATACAACAGGGTGGACAATCGGCTCTGGAGCCGACTGGGCTGGAGCCGAGACTAACTTTTGGAAAACTGGAGACTGGAACAGCCTTTGCAGCACCCTGTCTATATCCGAATCGGACATCCTCGAAGACCAAGAAGAGACCGATCGGGCCGGAGTTGACTTCTCCGCCGGTTCCGAAAGACTGGGGGACCGGCTCCGAATAGTCTCAAGTAATATCGGCGCCGAGGGAGATTCCACCAGTACAGCAATTTCCCTCGGAGCCGACAGGGACTTCGGCGCCGAGGTAGAAGAGTCTGAGCGAGCGACCTTTCTCGGCTCCGAAACCAATGGAGCCGGAGAAGGTGACCCACCTCTCGATGCTCGAGCGCTCGGCTCCAAAGACAGAGGAGTCGAGGCTGGAGGCATCGAGGCAGACCGTTCCGACCTCGGCTCCGAAGTCCGTGGAGCCGACGGAGAAGCCTGCCTTGATTTCTTTGCTGTCGGCTCCGACGGACTGGTCGGAGCCGAAGACCTCTTCTTCTTGGAAGGAGAGGGAGAAGAAGATAAAGCCTCTTCAAAAGAAGGGGAGATAAGCCCCTTCAATATTAATTTGTTTTTCCTCTCTTGGAGGACACGAGAAGAAAAGGCGTGGCATACACTGCACGACTCTTGAAGGTGTTTGGGGCCTAAGCAATAAACACACAGAGAGTGATCATCCGTGACTGACATCTTGTACCCACACTTGGTACATTTTTTAAAGCCCGAAGGCCTATGTTCCTTCGACATACCACAAATACACACACCAAAAATCAAGGTAAACTGAATACACAGAGATGCCTAATCCCTCTAACTTAAACAGGATAGGCCAATAACTCACACAGGCGAAAAACTGTAACACAGCTCTAGCAGAGCGCAAGGGCAAGGCCCCTCTAACTAAAAACGGAACCTTGACGTGTATAGGAACAAATACCACACACAAAAATCTTTGTAACAAAAAAGACCTTAAAAATGTCCAAAATAGAGCGTGAGGGAATCCCTACTAAATTAAGCGGGAACCTAACGCTAACAACAATCCACACAAACTCCACAAAAAACGTTTAGTAGCTGTTAAAACAGCTTTTGGTTGAAAAATTATCAAAATTCTGACAGGAAATTAGTCAGTAAAGAGTACTTAGCCCAGCCAAGTCGAGACCACGTCTATTGCTGTCAAGTGGCAAACGAGATCTGGGGAAGTAGTGGTGGTGCATCCTGGGATGTAGAATAGCTCAGCCAATTAGAGACTTCGCTCTATAGTATAGCGTGCCGAGTCGGAGCCCAGGATCGGCTCCGAACCCATCAGTACAGAATGTAGGCGAGATAGGATCACATAACATCTTAATTTCTCATACTGTTGACAGTCACAGTTAATTAAAAAATCCTTTCCCTTTCTTTGCAATTTTCATTGCTCCCAGTTATAACTTTACCTGACTCTATTACCTATTAAATTCATTTCCTCTTTGTCTTTGACCCCCCACTTCAATTTCTTTGTTTCCTAATACTTCATATTTATTGAACATAACTATACTGTTTACCTGTTCCTCTTTCCGATTATTAATTTTACTTTCTTCAAATTCCCCATTTTTATTCAACTCTTCTCATCCCTCTTCATTATTACTTCCATCTCTTGTCTCTCTTCTTTGTTGCTCAGCTCAACAAAGGAATGTAAACAGAACTAATGAATGGTGTTCAGAAACATTAGAAAAATGCCCTGAACTTTTTAGTTTTACACCAAAAGTGTAAACTTGCTATTTCTTTAGTTAAAAGCAACACATATTCAGCATCCTGAATAAATAGCTGTGCCGTAATACTGATTTTTCTTTTACAAAAAAGGGCATTTGACAATATAGCACAATAAGTTAAAGATGAACTGTTTATACATTCAGCATGACATATTTTCTGATTCAGTTGTGAATTCTATGAAAAATAAGTCAGAATCCTAAAAACATCTGAAAAAAGAATGCTCCTGTTTGAAAAACCTAGTATCTGTCAGTAAAGAATGTTTTGCCAAACTTCTATCGTAATTTACATAAAAAAATCTTTATATAGTAAAACAAATTCAAAGACAAACATAAGGAAACAGTACTAAATATTTTAAAAGGGCATAGATTTTTTTAAATTATTTTCAAGATTAACT
The DNA here is from genome assembly GCF_019279795.1 of Protopterus annectens. Lineage (NCBI taxonomy): Eukaryota > Metazoa > Chordata > Ceratodontiformes > Protopteridae > Protopterus > Protopterus annectens. Next base: position 223,797,301 of record NC_056740.1, read on the forward strand.
GACTCAGGAACCATCAAAGGACTGATTATTAAAAAAAAGCCAGAGCAAGGTAAACTTCTAATGACAAAGTCTAATCAAGAAAGGGAGATCCTGAAATAATCCCCCTATTCAGTGTAATATCACAAAGTTCCACTGTATAAACATAAATGCAAGCAAAGGGAGATTGAGCAGACAGGGAATTATGATCACATCTCTGTTTACAACCACTGCTTATGTTTGAACACAGAATTAAAAAAAAGGGGTTATAATCGGACAGACCCAATCATAATTCTTTGTAGTACATGAAGATTAAACTGCTTCCATGACCTATAATATTTAAAGAGAAAAGGTATAGGAGAGCTAAGCGTTCTACAGCTTTGAAAACTGCAACCTACTTACCACTACCACTGAGTCAAACCACCACAGAACAATATCAGGAAGACCAAAAGCCTTTAAAACAAGTTAACCACTTTGTTTGGCAAAAAAAAAAAAAAAAAAAAGAATGAAGTGTTCAGTACTTAAAGCTCTAGTTCCTATGGCTGTTCAGTGGTGGCCACTTACTACTGTTAATTTTATACCATGACATTAGAGGAGTGCTTAAGAAATCTTAAGCACTTTTCTGATGTCAGTACGGTGATTAACAAGCCTGTCATTTCCCTATTTTCTGAGCACAATCACAGCACTTTATGCAGTACATAAATCTTTAAGGCTGCATAAAATAAACTTTCTTTTCTGCTGAACTGAATTTTGTCCTGAGAAATTAAGTTTACCACATTTGAATCATTTCTCATTAATTGTTGTACAACCTTCATCATGCTGTCATCCCTATTCAAATGCAAAGAATGCTCTTACTTTAAAAACTATAAATTGCAAGTAGTAAAATTTCTACTCAGAAATTAATACAGCAATTCTCTCTTAGGATTAAAACTTCCAAAACAACTATAACACTTGAGGTTCAAATGTGAGATGGTAATCATTTGCATAACAGATGGATTTTCTCACACTGTAGTCTGTGATGGGTGCTCTGCTGTCCCTACTGGCCAACACTCTCACCTTGGGTAAAGCCAGACCTTATGGAAGGACACAGCAATAATATAAAATGGGACAGGCTAAATATTTTTCACATGGACATTGTCTAAGACAACAGAATGAAATTGATGGTCTTTTTCCACAGAATGCGCTTCGGGTAGTGTTACCTGTCATTCACAGTCAGCATCAACTCTTTCTGATGCCCAAGTAGCAGTCTGATAATCTTGTATTACTTCATAGCTCTGGTGTTGTTTAAAGACTGGTAACACACTGCTGCTAGGTCCTCTCTGATACAATGAGAGATGCTGTAAAGAACGTTTGGAATAATAACTATGCCATACAATCAAACAGCAAAAAAAGTGCAGACAAATACTGAAAGACTTCCCTGTCCTAATATGCATTACAAATGAGACTGCATTTTTTTTCTAGATGATTGAGAAAAGTCCTACCAGTCTGATAACTGTACAGTGAGAGCAGAAGAGAACATGGGTGGTGGGGTGCACATTTGAAAAGAAGTGTATAGTTAGAATAAAAAGTACTGGAAACTGTCACTTAACCCTTCTTTTTATTAGACAAGGCAGATTCTGTGTGTCAAACTACATCAGTTGAAGTGCTATAGCCATCTGGGAACTTATATTTGGCTTAAGGGGCCAACACTGTTGGCATGGTCTATCAGTGTGAAATGAGATGCCTTTTCTAATATCTAGGCAGGCTTGTACACTGGTAAAGAGGCATGACATTTACATATTCTGCCTCTGAACAGAGCTGGCCTTAGGTGAAACGGCACCCTAGGTGAAGGGCTCCATGGCACGCCCCACCATCCAATGCCCTCCGACATGACACACAGCTAGTGCCTCCACCTATTTGTCTCTTCCCCTTCACCATGGCTTCACCATGTCATCCAAAATTACTTTTTTCTACGGTTTCCTTACAATACTCCCTAAGTGGATCAGGTGACACTGTAGTAACTGTGGAGGAAATAAATTTATTAAGCTGAGAGTGTTTTGGCCACTAGCACCCCTACAGAAGCCACATGGTTATAGTAGTCATAATGTGCATTTCATAGCTGTTTTATTACCTTCTGATCCAGTGATGGCCTGAATAAAACCATTAGCAAAGAAAGAATAGTTGTGTAAAATCTTACCATAACCAGAGATGTCCTTCTCTTCTATGTTGCAGTATTCTTTACATGAGAGATCCTCTGCCTTGGGTGACACTATGTCCGGCCAGTATACAAGAGCTTTTAAGTACTGCTAGTAGATGAGACATCACACTGATGGCTTAGGCGTACGTCGGCTATAAAAGTGACGTCCCCACATACTATTCTCAGAACTGAATGCCCCAGGAGGAATGCTAGCCTAAGGAAATAAGAAGGTTATCAGACATCCAGAACAAAAGCAAGCACCCGGGGGAAGGAGGGAGGAATAGAATACTGCAACATAGAACAGAAGGACATCTATGGTTATGGTAAGATTTTACACAGCTATTTTATGTCCTATTATAATGTTGCAGTATTCCTTACATGAGGGAGCGTACCAAAGCTTAGGAGGAAACCTGGAATTAGGAAGGACCAGAAGACCTCTCTAGAAAAACCATGAAGAATGGCTCTAGCAAAAACCAGCTCTAGATCTGGAGATGCCATCCAATTTGTAATGCTTGGTGAAGGTAAGTAGCTGCTTCTAATATGGAAATAGTATCCAAACCCTTAAAGAAAGCACCTGAAGATGCCATAGATCTAGCAGAATGAGCCATAACAGGAGAAGGGAGGCTCTTCCCATGGGAAACACAGCAAAACGAAATAGCCTTTGAAATCCTAGAGGAAATAGTCCGCTTGGAAACAGGCAATCCCAGAGCCCTGGGATAAAAAAAAAAAAAAGCTGATCAGATTTCCTGATAATCTTAGTATTATCCAAATAAAATCTGAGTTGTCTATGCACATCCAATGTGTGTAAAATCCTCTCACTAGAGGACTGTGGAAAAGGAAAAAAAGGTGGGCAAATAAATAGATTGGTTAAGAGACAACTTGTTTGCGACCTTGAGCATAAAGGAAGGATTAGTATGCAAAGAAACACTGTCCTTATGGAAAATCAAATAAGGTGGGAAGCCATTAAGGCTTGAAGCTCAGACACCCTTCTGGCAGAAATCAAAGCTAATAACAGAACAGTTTTCCAAGTACAGTGCTGCAAGGAACTGTAGCTGCAGGCACAAATGCAGCCAGAGTCAGCTTCTCCAAAACAAAGTTCAAATCCTATGGTGGAGGAACACGTTTCCTGGGAGGACGTATGTCAAGGATGCCTTTAAGAAAAAGTTTAACCTCTAACCTAGAAACCAAAGGGGGAGACAAAGGCAGAAAGGCAGAAATCTTAACCGATGAGTAGGCCAAACCATCATTGAGCAACTCACACAAGTATGGAAGAACCAACGGAACATCCACAGACAGTGGATCTGGGTTGTGTGAACAACACCAAATAGAAAACCTCTTCCAATTAGATAAGTATGATTTTCTAGTATTGGGTTTTCTGGCCTCCTGCAGTACCCTACTCACGTCCTCAGAAAAAAGGTGCCTGAAAGGAATCAGAAACCTATCACCCACACAGTCCTATGCAGAGGTGACAGATGTAGATAGATAAGGGATCCTTTATCCTGTGTGATAAGGTCCACCCTGGGAGGTAACTTGTGATGACTGCCCTTGGCTAAATGCAGAAGAAGCCATGTTGTCTTGGCCAAAAGGGAGTCGCCACCAAAATCTTTGGTTTATCCTGCTAAATCTTGAACAGGACTTTCTAAATGAGAGGAACGGGTGTGATGGGGGGAATGCATAAAGAAACATCCCTCTCCAAGAAAATGAAAGGGTGTTCACCTTCCAAATCAGAGAACCTGGGACTCTGGCACAAAAAAAGAGGAGTTGTCTGTTCAGAGGGGAGGCAATTAGATCTACTTGAGAAGTACCCCACCAGTGCACAATGTCCAGAAACACATCCCTGTGAATTATCCATTCATGGGATTATGTCATGGACCTGCTCATATTGTCTGCCACAGAATTCTGATTAGATGACATATAAACTGCCTGAAGAGTTATCTTGTACTGAACTGCCAGTTCCCAAGCAATGACAGCTAACTTGCACAGAAGGTATGACTTTGCGCCCCCCCCCCCTGTTTGTTTACATACCAGAGAACTGTGGTGGTGTCTGTAAACAGTTTTACAGGTCCTGGATGGAAAGTTTGAAGAGCTAAAATGAGAGCTCTCATCCCTTTGATGTTGATATGGTTCTCATTTTGAGAAGGAGTCCAAAGGCCCTGTACCTTCATGGAAGCAAATGTTGCACCCCACCCTAGGTCAAAGTTATCTGTAAACAACTCTTGAGTGCAAAGAGAAGGATGCAAAAGAAGGCCTGGGTTCAGGGAAATCTGCTGAATCCACCAAAGAAGTTCCTTTCTGAGACAAGGGAGAAGAGGAACACAAACTCCAGTGGAAGTGCATGCTGCATCCAAAGTAATGTCAGGTACCAATGAAAATTCCTCATGTGAAGTTTGGCTAGAGATAGCATGGGAATGGTGGATGGCATGAAACTCAGAAACATGAGAAATGCCCTGGCTGTAAGAAAAGGAAGAGGAAGATGACTCTGGAATTAAGATATAAGAAACTGAACCTTTGGAGGAGGCAGAGATGCCAGCATGAGATCTGTCTGCAACCTGCACCCCAGGAAGATGTGGTCATGGCAGGGGGAAAGAAAGGACTTTTTGAAATTTGTTGTGAACCCCAGCCTTTGCATATTAGAAACAGTGAAATGTAGATTTTGTTCCATAGTCTCAGGACAAGCAGCTTGAAAAAGAAGACCGTTCGGGCAAGGGTAAACCTGGATGCTCTAAAGTCTGCAGTAAGCAGCGACAGGAGTGAAGCATTTTGTGAATACCTTTGGGTCAGTGGAAAGACCAAAGGACAAAGATGGGAACTGAAAGTACAAGGAAGCAACAGAGAAACATAATTTCCTGTAAAGGGGATAAATGGAAATGTGAAGATAAGCATCCTTGATGTCCAGAAATGCCATGAAAGCCTGAGGAAGAATAAGAGGAAAGAAGGACAACATGCTAAAGGTAGGAACTTTCAGGAAAGTATTGAGGTGAGAAAGATCTAGAATGGGTCTCCATGGGCCTTCTCTCCTGCATATGAGAAACATTCCAGAGTAAAACCCTCTTCCCCAGAGGGGTGCAGGAACTTCTTAAATGGTTCCCTGATGTAACAACTCCTGAAGCACCTGTAGAAATAGATGCAGTTGGTCTTGAGGTAGTTGTGAAATGCCCTTGAATGGAGGAAGAGTTTTCCAGACCATGAAGTACCCTTGTTTGATAATGGAAAGAACCCATTGAGTCTTGAGTAATGCTTTCCCAAACTGGAAGAGACAGGGAAAGACGTAAAGAAAGAGGAACATGACTGTGATGAGTGTGGCAGTCACAGATGACCTGGCTTGTCTGGAAAGGGCTGCTTCTGGGCAGGAACTGGCTGAGAGGGTTTAGACTGAGGAGCACTACTACCTCCATTTTTGCTTTTGGAAGTGGGTAGGTGAGTTTGTATTCTAACAAAGGAATTCCTTGAGGGATAATTCCACTGAAATTTGGGGACAAACAAAACAAATATCTTTCAAGTCCTGAGGTTCCTTGCCTTTCTCCTGCAAAGATTTAAACAAATCTGCAGTTCCAGTCCCAAACAAAGCACTGTTGTATAAAGGAGCATCCATTAATTATGCTTTGATATCATCTGGAAGTGATTGAAGCCTCAACCATGAATACCTTCTAAGAACAGAGCCAGATGCAGCTGCCTTGGAAAATGCTTCTGCAGTATCATATCTGCATTTAATTGAGTGGCAAATTACCTGAGAAGAAGCTCCTAACATCAACATCAGCTGATTTTTTTACATCAGAGTCTGGAAGGTGTGACACTGCTTGAGAGGCTTGTGAAAGAACAGCCAAAGCCCATCTGGTCATATGGGTTTGGTAGTTTATAGCAAGGAAAGCTAAAGTGGTAGAAGTATAGACCTTTTACCCTATTCTTTCCATAGTCTTGCTCTCCTTATCAGAAGGGAGAAGCTTGGTGGATGGCAATAGTCTGGAGGTTTTGTCAGAAGCAACTGAAACTACTGCAGAATCACTGAAGGACCTCAATAAAGAAAATGTACTGTCTTCTGACACTTTATAAAACCAATCAGGCCTTTTAGAGGCAGGAGCCTGAGAGTCTGGACCTTAAATGCTAAAGAAAAAACATCTAAAAAGGCTGGTAAGACTAGAGATACAGCAGAAGGGGATGGAGAACCTATTTGTAAAAGATCATATCATCTTTTCTGCACATCAGAAACCTGAGAGGAGTCCCAGTCAAAGAATCCCCTAATTTTAGCCAAGGTTTCCCCAAAAGTGATCTCTTCCACTGGTGAATCTGTATCATTAAACTCTTCCTCTGGGGAAGCATATTTAAGGAGGGGATGGAATTTGAGTGGAATAGGCCAAAGATTCATCCTCAGAAGTGCCATAATCCTCAGATGATTTCAGAAACCTAGCTCTCTTGAGTGGAGAAGAAGTTAAAGGAGAAAAAGGATCCGCTGAAGATGGCCTAAGAGCCATGAGTGCATTAAGCAAGCCTTGAGAAAAAGTTTCCCAATCTGATTATGGAGTCTTAGGTGTAGAAATGTGCTTGGTTTTCTGCTTCTTTTTAAACCTGACATCAGCCTGATGGAAAGTGGAGGTACCCGACGTAGTCCTAAACTCTATATTACTTGTAATATCCTCCCTGACTAGTATCCAACAAATACCTCTAAGGCCTTCCAAAATAACGAGCCTTGGTTTCCCCCTGACTGTCCAATGCGGACATCTGCATGACCCCCAAGGATGTGCCTAAGGCAGATTCCTTGATGGTTTCTTATGTGGTACCTGCTGAAGAACCCAAGCCAACCTCCAGATAGACCTCCGGGACTTCATCGACCTCAAGAAAGATATCACAGGTAGAAAGTGCAGCTAAAGATTCAGGCTCCAGCTTCTTGGCCTTCCTCTTCAAATCAAGCTTGACAGAACTCGCAGATATACCCTCCATAACATCCCTAGCTAACCTCTCCAGTCACTGATTTTCTAAATAAATCTTAAGGGATGAAAGACAGCTAAATAGGGTCTTGGGGACAAAGACCTGAAAATACAGCAAGATATATTGTTGTGCATAGGCCCCAAACAAAAGAGATACATGTCGTGACTAGCCTTGTGTGGAATCTGTCTTCTGCATTGGTACTTGCCTTTACTAAATTACATGAAACCCTTACAACAAAAAGCAGTAGCAAGAGAAAAAAATTAAAAAAAAAACAACAGAGCACTTATTTGAGAAGTAGACCAGCAGCAAATGATTCAGGTGAACAGATCAGACGATAGAAGATGGCATTCAGACTGTGGCAGAGAAGTCCTGAGGATTGTAAGTGCAGACGTCCCTTTTACAGCCGATGTACTCCTAAGCCATCCAGGGGACGTCTGACATACTAGCAGTACTGAAAAGCTCTTGTATACTGGCCAGACGTCAGTTCACCCAAACAGGAGGATCCCTCATGCAAAGAAAACTGCAACATTATAACAGAAGGACATTGTCGGTCTCTTTTTTTCTTTAAAAGAAGAAATAAGATATGTCTGATAAAACAGCAGTTCACAATAAAATAGTTTGAGTATACATACAAAACATCTGGGAAATGTCCCTCCCTTCCTACTCATCCCCCTTAAAAAAATATAGTCACCTCCTATGTATCCGGTGTTAGACTGGGATGAAGGTATAAACGGTCATATATTTCAGGTGGCTCCTGTTAAACATATACGCAGCACGCATCCTATCCACTTCCCACAAAAGACACCCATCTTCTGTGTATCACTCAGATGTCAGACTGGGACAAAATTGAAAGAATAAATAGAACAAAGTAACATATTTTAAGTTGTTGCTGTCGGACACATATAGCATGTCTCCTTAAACCAAACAAAAAACAGGCACAGGAAACGGCACGGTAACTATAACAAGTGCAAACAAAAAATAAATAAATAAGATTCCGAGCCTGCCAGACTGAAAGGCAAACAAACACTTTATTAACCAAAGATACAGATAAACGCTTTTGCGATTAACTTATTGCTTCATCAGATCAACTAGTGAAAAGGCAACTTACATTTATATCCAATAACAGCCAATCAAGTATTAAAACCAATTAAGCGCCTTCTAAAAAACATTAGTACATAGTATCTCAAAAAATACAAAACTATCTAGAAAATATCCTAAAGAATACAATCTAAATAAAAAAAAACAATTAAGACATACTGAAAAATTTATAATAAGCATGAGTTAAAATCAGTAAACCATACATAAAAAACTAGTTAAAAAATTCTTATTAAATGCATATCATAACATCCACACTTAATGCTTCAGAGGGCATGACTTCAAAAAGGGGCTTTAAAGTAAAAGCCCCATTTAAGCCTGGTGGCTCCCAGCATTAAAGAGCAAAATCCATTTCTGCTCAGCTCCTTCTGTCCAATTAACTAAGTCCTCACCTCTCATGCTAATGTCTAAAACCTGTAAAACCATAGACTTAAAGGTTTGTTCAGAGCCACACTGCATAGCATGTTGTGCTAAGGCATTCGTATCTTTCTTTTTCTTGATATCTCTATAATATTCTAAAATCCTGTCCTTTAGGCATCTGTTCATCTTCCCTATATAGAAGGCATGGCAAATTTGGCAAAAAGCAAAGTAAACTGTGTTCATAGATCAGCAGTCTGCATAAAAGTCAAGTTCTATTCTAAAGCTAAGGGTAGGATGGGTATACACCTGTGCAGTATGAATGTATCTACATGCTGCATACCTTCTGCATGCAAAAGTGCCCAATCTACTAGAGTCAACCCCAGGCAGGTACTGTTGAGCCTTATAACATAAATGCTTCTTAAGAGATTTGTTGTTTCTAAATGAGAAGCGTGGTGTGTCACTTAGAGTGCCTTTTAATTCATCTTCAGTATGTAATAAGCTCCAGTTATGTTTAATAATGTTACAGTAACTATTGATGTCACTCAAGTACTGTAAAGAGATCCTAAATATGTCATTATTCGGTCTGGAAGCATTACCCGTAGTAGTTACCACTCTATCTGTGAAATAAGGCTTACACCTAACTTCCCTCTCCTTCCAGGCATCAGATATAGATAAATCTATTTCTTCTTCCTTGTAGCCTCTACTTAAAAATTATAGCTTAAGGGAGCCTAAAGCCTCTCGTAACTGCAAATCATTACTATGCAATTTCATCAACCGATAAACCTGACCTTTTAACACATTACCTGAAACATGGCCAGGGTGCATGCTGTTTTTATGTAAGTAACTATTTTTGCTCATAGGTTTTCCTATATACACTTGTAGATACATTTCTCAAATCAGTCTTACTGAGATTAACATCTAAAAATTCAATTACATCAAAAGAATAACTGTAAGTGAACTTTAGAAACCCAGTAGTCGTGTGTATGTAGGCAATAAAAGCCTTCAGTTCATCCAAAGTGCCATGCCATAATAAAAACAAGTCATCCACAAAATGAACATACCAAAGAATATGTTGATAAAAAACATTATTTGACAGAATGTTGGTAGTCTCCTATTGTACCAGGGCTAGGTTGGTGTAGCTATTGGCACAGGCAGTGCCCATTGCTATGCCAACCTTCTGCAAAAACAATTATTTTTCAAAAATACAAACATTATTCTCCAGACCTATATCAAGAGATGAGTAAATGAGCTTCACTTTACCATCTGAAAAACATCGTTTGTCATTCAGAAAATTCCTTATATTTTCAACACCCCAGTCACTGGGGATCACTGTGAACAAAGACTCAATGTCAAGCGTGACAAACAAACTCATCTACAGTATTAACACACCTTAAATACAATCTTTCTAAGAAAGATTTTGTATCTTTCAGTATAGTGTCACAGTCTTCAAGTAAGGGGTGCAGGTTTTTATCACCAAAGATAGATATCAGCTCCATGCACCAACCCTTTCCAGAGACTATAGGCTGCAAGGGTGGGCAAGTTAGATCCTTGTGGATCTTTGGAAGTCCATAAATAGTTGGAATCAGTGGATGATAGACATTAAAATATTTAAAAAGATCTTCATTAATTAAACCTTTCATGAGCAAGTCAAAAACTAAAAATGAAACTTTCTCAATTATGCCATTCACAGTATTTACAGAAATACGTGCACATGTAGTCACATCATAAAGTAATTTCCTCATCTGTTTTACATATGAATCTTTATCTAGTTCCACTATACTACTACTTTTATCAGCGGGTCTAACCTCCACTCGGTTTACAGTGGCAACGTCTACACCTAGAAGCTTCCTTAAATCATAAGGTAATACCAAGAGGGCTTCATGTCCTTAACATGCCTAGTTATGGTGATGCTTTTCCAGAACTGTTAAGAAGGTGGCAGTTGTTAAACCTGAAATTCAGCACAGAGTATATGAATCCGCTGATTGACTTTTTCCTGCCAGCAGAAAGGGAGTTATACAGGGACATCATGAAACTGCAATATGATATTATTGCTGTTTTCACCAGAGGTTGTTAATGACAAAATAGACAGATTGCATGAGAGCATTTTAGCTTATGACAAACCTTTGCAATCTGCTAATATAAAAAAAAAAAATGCAACGTGATCTGCATGATTTCCAGAATAATGCTGTCTTTGCCTGGCCAAGGGAAGCAACTATGCGACTGGAGAATAATGCTGTCAATCACCCACAACCAGAACCAATCAGAGAACGCCCTAAAGTGACCGGAAATTTCATGACATCATCAAGAGGGACTCTAACTTGCCTGAACCCATCCAACCACAACAAGCTGCTAGTGCTTCCACTAATGCCTCTACCAGATCTGATATGGTTCATTCTCTGTGTTTTTTGGCAAATGCCATTATTAATGCATCTGAAGTGGATATAGTTACACCAGATCCGGTTCCCTGTACTAGTAAGAGCAGTTTTTTTAGCAGAGAAGACCAAGGTAATAAATTTTTCTTTACCAAGCCCCCTGCCTTACAGGAGCAGATCACACAGTATAGGCAGGAAGGGGAAGACAACAGTTGCAGAACACGGACACTATGCAGCAAGCAGTGAAAAAGCATTAGTTTTGAACACACAGGTCTGGTTTTTAATACATCTTCCGTTGAACTAACTTCAGCTCAGTTAGGTTTACTTAAAAAGGGTTTATCGTTTGTTCCAGACAGATGAGCAGATCCAACAGAAGTACTTAAAGACCTTAAACTGCTTGGTAGATCTTTAACTTTAAAGACAATGTTTGAAGGTGGTGTTCCTTCTGAATTGAATATATTTAAAAAAGAGTGCCTTTGTTCCAGTACCTCACCCTACAGTACAAGCTTTTATTGATTTATGTGAGACAAAGTTTTGTTAGCTAATTTATGATGGTACCAAACTAGACTTTATAAATATGGTACAAGATGATTTTGCTGCACTTAATGAGTTGAAAGAGATGCACTCAGTGGATGTTAGACCCGCTGATAAAGGTGGTAGTATAATAGTATAGTGGTACTAGATAGAAATTTATATGTAAAACAGATGAGGAAATTACTTTATGATGTGACTACATATGCACGTATTTCTGTAAATACTGTGAATGGTATAATTGAGAAAGTTTCATTTTTAGTTTTTGACTTGCTCATGAAAGGTTTAATTAATGAAGATATTTTTAAATATTTTAATGTCGATCATCCACTAATTCCAACTATTTATGGCCTTCCAAAGATCCAGAAGGATATAACTTGCCCACTCATGCGGCCTATAGTCTCTGGAAACAGCGTGCACCCTGGCCATGTTTCACGTAATGTGTTAAAAAGGTCAGGTTTATCAGTTGATGAGATTGCACAGTAATGACTTGTAGTTACGAGAGGCTTTAGGCTCCCTTAAGCTAGAATTTTTAAGTAGAGGCTACAAGGAAGAAGAAATAGATTTATCTATATCTGATGCCTGGAAGGAGAGTGAAGGTAGATGCAAGCCTTATTTCACAGACAGAGTGGTAACTACCACAGGTAATGCTTTCAGACCAAATAATGACATATTTAGGATCTCTTTACAGTACTTGAGTGACATCAATAGTTACTGCAGCATTATTAAACGTAACTGGAGCTTATTACATGCTATAGATGAATTAAAAGGCATTATAAGTGACACACCACACTTCTCATTTAGAAACAACAAATCTCTTAAGAAGCATTTATGTTATAAGGCTCAACAGTACGTGCCTGGGGTTAAATCTAGTAGATTGGGCACTTTTGCATGCAGAAGGTATACAGCATGTAGATACATTCATACTGCACAGGTGTATACCATCCCACCCTTAGCTTTAGAATAGAACTTGATTTTTATGCAGACTGCATATCTATGAACATAGTTTACTTTGCTTTTTGCCAAATTTGCCATGCCTTCTATATAGGGAAGATGAACAGATGCCTAAAGGACAGGATTTTAGAACATTATAGAGATATCAAGAATAAGAAATATACAAATGCCTTACAACATGCTATGCAGTGTGGTTCTCAACACACCTTTAAGTTTATGGTTTTACAGGTTTTAGACATTAGCATGAGAAGTGGGGACTTAGCTAATCAGACAGAAGGAGCTGAGCAGAAATGGATTTTGCTCTTTAATGCTGAGAAATCACCAGGCTTAAATGGGGTTTTACTTTAAAGCCCTTGTTGAAGTCATGCCCTCTGAGGCATTAAGTGTGGATGTTGTTATATGCATTTACTAGGAATTTTTTAACTAGGTTTTTATGTATGGTTTACTGATTTTAACTCATGCTTATTATAATTTTTCAGTATGTCTTAATTGTTTTTATTTAGATTGTATTCTTTAAGGTATTTTCTAGATAGTTTTGTATTTGTGATATACTATGTTCTAATGTTTTTTAGAAGGTGCTTAATTGTTTTTTAATACTTGATTGGCTGTTATTGGATATAAATGTAGGTTGTTGTTTCACTACTTTGTCTGATGAAGTGATAAGTTAATCGCAAAAGCGCTTACCTGTATCTTTGTTTAATAAAGTGTTTGTTTGCTTTTCAGCCTGGCAGGCTCGGTATCTTATTTATTTTTTGTTTGAACATGTCTCCTTACCCCATACCCCCTCCACCCCAAAATAACCACCTGTGTATGTGTCTGGTGTCCGACTGTGAGGAACATGAAAATGGTAACTATCATATTAATGTATACCAACTTCCTGTTCTTAAACAGTACACTGTCCCTAGACAAGCCATAATGACTTTCTATGTATATCGGTCTTGTGGGAATTTAAAGAAATAATGGCAACACTGACAAAGCCCCTACACAAGCAATAGTGGCATTCTGTGCATGCCTCACAGGGTTGATTATACTAAAAACAAAATTTAATCGGTAATCAGGCATCCCCATTCCATGTACACACATGCTGCAACAACCTTCTGTGCATACCTCTAAGTTTTAGACTTGATAAGGTTTAGGGCAGAGGCCAGTAGTACTAAGCCTCTGCCAAAATCTACCTGTACAGCCTATTGTGTAGGGACACAGTAGTGACATGTAGGCAGGTTTGCAACATGAGTGGTCTGATGCTTGTACCGTGCATGCATTTGTCTGTGTTGCATTAGCAGCGGTGTGTGTGTGTGTGTGTGTGTGTGTGTGTGTGTGTGTGTGTGTGTGTGTGTGTGTGTGTGTGTGGTTTGATCCTTGTGACATGTGTCTGTGTGTATGCATGCATGCATGTGTGTGTTTGTGTATCTCTGCATGGTGCATCAGGGTCAGACTATGTGTTTGCTTGCGCAAGGTAGAAAGGTAGTGAGTCATCAGGGATTGCAGTGTGTGTGTGATCAAAAGCTTGTAATACAGCTGGGTTTTATCTTAAGTGTATGCAGGTAAGGGAGTGCAGTATGTGTTTACAGTGTATTGTATCAAAGGTGACTGTGAACTATGCAAAGCGTCTGTGACATGGGTGTTTGTGCAACTCTGTGTTCTAAGGGGCACATACCTTAGATCTCAGAATTGGTGTAGGGACATAGTAAGGCTTGTCCTCCACAGGACTTGCCCACTGTGGAAGATGGATTGGTCTAATGGTTAAGGTATTAATCTCAGACATGCAATGTTCAGGGCTTGATTCTCATGTCTGGTTATTGGCTAGGCTAATAAAAGTCTTTACACTTAGTATTTGCCTATGAATCAAGTATATGAATTATATAACAAATAGTAAGAAGTATGACTAGAGCATCTGTGTGCATGTTCTTGCGAATATGATGAGCAGGGGTGTTAATGTGTATACTATTCAAAGACTGTTCTTAGTTGATTAAGTATAAGTTATTTCAAAATAGGTTACAATGCCTGAACAATCTAAATGTTTCTCTTTTGGTCACAGTTTTCTAAAATATTGTATGTATGCTACTTGTTTACAAGTACTAAATACTTAAAAAAACTTGACTGATTACAATATAATATTCCTTCTCTTATTTCTATTACTACTATTGACATTGATGTTCTGTTTACTGAACAGACTGAAGTATACTGACCTTATTTTCACAGTTTATTTTTGCCCCAGCATTCACTAGGATTTGAAGAATTCGTACATGACCAAACCATGAAGCCAGCAGCAGTGCATTCATACCGAACTGGTGACGGGAAAAAAGAGTTATAAAAGAATCATTACTACCGTCTGTTAAAGCTAACAAATTCTATTATTATAAGGTATATGATGACATTTAATGTCCTTATCAGTAATTTTTTGGACATCACTGCTCATGATAGGACACCACCACCAATCAACCAGATGGCAACATTACTCATTAAAGTTTTACCAGTTATCCTGATTCAAAAGCAAGCAATGAATTCAAAATTTTTGAAACACAAATGCAGTTTGTGAAACAGAATGCTAAAAATTAGCAGCACTTCTTAACTGTTTTGCAAACCTCTTTGATTTATATTAGTGAGTACTTATTTTACTTCTTTTGGTCATAATTGCAGTTCCATGAATTTAAATGATGCACTTTCCCACTCCTCAGCCAAGACAGAAATAGCTCTCACACTATAGCTGTAATGCTATTAAATGACATAAAAATAAGTTAGCACCATCTTGACTGATCTATGATAAAAACATTGCATAGGAATTAAGTAATTTAGTAAATTTATTTAGTACAGCTGTTTAAAAATGAGTGTCAGCAGTTTGCAGTGGCTTAAGGCAATAATGACCACATCAAATGCCAAAAGTTTAAAAATAAATAATCAAGCAAACAAAATATCAGATTACTGGTGTGTGATTTGTGCAGAATGTGTCATCAGTTGTGGGTCTACTTATCATTGTTAGGTTCATTATCTTAGCCAGTAGTAGTACACTGGCTCATAAAAAGTCAAAAAGCACTTTAACCTCTAGCATGAGAAACCCTTCCAACAAGTTGAAAACGGTTAAAGATTTATTTGAATTATGCTTGATACACCTCTGTTTTAATGTCTGATGAAGGGCTGGCACGATAGTGATACCGGAAACATATTTTACTGTAACACAAAACATCAAATTACATATCAGGGGGTTCTTAACATTATAACCATAACATTGCAATAAAAAGCACTCCTCTCTGCATACTGCAAAGAATAACATGCTTTGTAATGGTCAGTACATTCTACTGAATCTTTTTTCCATTTTTGCTGTTTATATGGCTGTTGCACTGTAGTGATAACGTGCTGATCGAGCCACCATTTTTGGGCCACTGTTGTACTTCTGCTTTCCACTGCCTGATGTCATATACCAGTAGTGTACTGCTTATCTTAATTCCAGCAAGAAACTCGTTTAGAGTCTCTATGTTCTTGTGTCGCTTTCTCACGTAGTACCTCAGTAACTGCTTTTGCTGACTTATTCAAGAGTTCAGCCAGATTTGACTTTAGTCAGGGAAATGATGCTGAAAGTAGATTACCTAAGTATTCTTTTGACATGGAATCCAAACATGGCAACTACAAGCAGTTATATGTATTAAAATATTGTTATTCACAAACGCATAGTAATGTAGTTGACTCTTGACGAAAGTAATTTTATATTTTTTTGTCCCCAGTCAAGGAGTTGTTTCTAGATTTTGTTGCCTTTAATTAACTTATGATAAAAAGTGAAACGCAAAGACAAATCTCTAGTAAGTTAGCTAGAAAAGTTAAGGAAAACAACTTGGTCTGTTGTGTGCCGATAACCATGACAAAGCAAATATGTTGCTACTGTCTTCATATGTTGCCAGGTAAAGGGAGTTATAATTCACACAGTGGGCATTAACCTCTTCTTCTTCTTTTGGCTGCACCTGTTGGGGGTCGCCACAGCAGATCAACTGTTTCCATTTCTTCCTGTCCTCTGCATCTTGCTCTGTCACACCAACCACCTGCATGTCCTCTCTCACCACATCCATAAACCTTATCTTAGGCCTCCCTCTTTTCCTGTTACCTGGCAGCTTCATCCTTAGCACCTTTTTCCTAATATACTCTGCATCCCTCCTCAGCACATATCCAAACCAATGTAATCTTGCCTCTCTGGCTTTGTCTCCAAATCTTCCAACCTGGGCTGACCCTCTAATATACTTATTACTAATCCTGTCCATCCTTGTCACACCCAGTGCAAATCTTAACATCTTCAACTCTGCCACGTCAAGCTCTGACTCCTGCCTTTTTGTCAATGCTACTGTCTCCAACCCATATAACATAGCTGGTCTCACTACACTCTTGTAGACCTTCCCTTTCATTCTTACTGGTACTCGTCTGTCACAAATCACTCCTGACTCTCTTCTCCACCCACTCCATCCTGCCTGTAATCTCATCTTCACCTCACTTCCACACTCACCATTACTCTGAACTGTTGATTCCAAGTACTTAAACTCATCCACCTTCGACACCTCTACTCCCTGCATCCTCACCATTCCTCTATCTTCCCTCTCATTCACACACATATATTCTGTCTTAGTCCTGCTGACCTTCATTCCTCTTCTCTCTAGAGCATATCTCCACCTCTCCAGGGTCTCCTCCACCTGTTCCCTACTCTCATTACAGATCACAATGTCATCTGCAAACATCACAGTCCACAAGGACTCATGTCTGATCTCGTCTGTCAACCTGTCCATCACCATTGCAAATAAGAAAGGGCTCAGAGCTGATCCTTGATGTAATCCCACCTCCACCTTAAACGCATCCGTCACTCTCACCGCTGTCACTCTACCCTCGTACATATCCTGTACCACTCTTGCATACTTCTCTGACACTCCCGACTTCCTCATACAATACCACAACTCCTCTCTAGGCACCCTGTCATATGCTTTCTCTAAATCCACAAAGACACAATGCAACTCCTTCTGACCTTCTCTGTACTTCTCCATCAACACTCTCAGAGCAAACATCGAATCTGTAGTGCTCCTTCCTGGCATGAAACCATACTGCTGATCACTAATCATCACCTCCCTTCTTAACCTAGCTTCCACTACTCTTTCCCATAACTTCATGCTGTGACTGATCAGTTTAATCCCACTGTAGTTACTACAGCTCTGCACATCACCCTTATTCTTAAAAATCGGTACCAAAACACTTTTTCTCCATTCCTCAGGCATCCTCTCACTTTCCAAGATTTCATTAAACAATCTAGTTAAAAACTCCACTGCCATTTCACCTAAACACCTCCATGCTTCCACAGGAATGTCATCTGGACCAACAGCCTTTCCGTTCTTCATCCTCTTCATAGCTACCCTTACTTCCTCCTTGCTAATCCACTGCACATCATGATTCACTATCCGCATCCAACCTTCTCTCCCTCTCATTCTCTTCATTCATCAACCCCTCAAAGTACTCTTTCCGTCTGCTCAACACACTCTCCTTGCTTGTGAGTACGTTTCCCTCATAATTCTTTATCACCCTTACCTGCTGTACATCTTTACTAGCTCGGTGCCTCTGTCTAGCCAATCGGTACAGGTCCTTTTCTCCCTCCTTAGTGTCCAACCTTTTATACAACTCTTCATACGCCTTATCCTTAGCCTTCACCCCCCCTTCACCACCCCTCTCTTTGCCATGCACCTCATCTCCTTTTACTCTTGTCTACTTTCTTCATCTCTTTGACAATCCCACTTCTTCTTCGCCAACCTCTTTCTCTGTATACTCTCCTGTGCTTCTTCATTCCACCACCAGGTCTCCTTGTCCTCCTTCCTCTTTCCAAATGTCACACCAAGCACCTTTCTAGCCATCTCTCTTACTAGCTCTGCTGTAGTTGCCCAGCTATTCGGTAACTCTTCACTGCCACCCAGTGCCTGTCTTAACTCTTCCCTGAACACCATCTCACAATTACCCTTTTTCAATTACCACCATTTGATCCTTGGTGCTGCCCTCCCACTCATCCTCCTCTTCTTGATCACCAATGTCATCCTACAAACCACCATCCTATGCTGCCTAACTACACTTTCCCCTGCCACCACTTTACAGTCTCCAATCTCCTTCAGACTGGCCCTTCTACATAAGATATAATCCACCAGTGTGCATCTTCCTCCACTCTTGTATGTCACCCTATGCTCCTCCTTCTTGTTAAAATACGTATTCATCACAGCCATGTCCATCCTTTTCGCAAAATCCACTACCATCTGAGCTTCTGCATTCCTTTGCTTAACACCATACCTACCCATCACTTCCTCATCCCCTCTGTTCCCTTCACCAACATGCCCATTGAAATCTGCTCCAATCACCAGTCTCTCACCCTTGGGTACAGTCATCACCACTTCATCCAACTCATTCCAAAATTTTTCTTTCTCATCCATCGCATACCAACTTGTGGAGCATATGCACTAACAACATTCATCATTACACCACGAATTTCCAGCTTCATAAACATCACTCTATCCGACACTCTTTTCACCTCCAAAACACTCTTAGCATACTGTTCCTTCATTTCTCCTACCATCCAGACCATGATAAAACAATCTGAAACCACCTCCGATACACCTAGCCTTGTTCCCCTTCCATCTGGTCTTGTGCACACACAATATACCAACCTTCTTTCGGTCCATCATATCAGCTAGCTATCTCCCTACACCAGTCACACTGCCAACATTCAAAGTTCCGACCCTCACTATCACAGTCCTAGCCTTTACCTGCCTTTGGGCATGCCTTCCCCGTCTTCTCCTCCTTCGGCCAAGAGTAGCCCAATTTCTGCCAGCACCCTGTTGGCCAACAGTACTGGTGGCAGTCGTTGTTAACCCGGGCCTCGACCGATCCGGTATGTATTTCTGTACTGTTGTCTGCATGTATGATTTGGCAAAATTTTACGCTGGATGCCCTTCCAGACGCAATCCTCCCCATTTATCCGGGCTTGGGACCAGCACAAAGAAATGCAATGGCTTGTGCATCCTCAGTGGCTGGGTTTATTCTCATGATGTGGACTGCTTCAGAAGTCTTCAAAGGAAGTAAGGGCTACTTTGCTTGCCCAGTCAGTCATTTTCTTTACATGCTGGTTGATTTACCTGTCATTTCTAAGGAACATAAGCAGAATAGAAAGAACAATCTGCTAAACACATGAAGCACAAAACAAAAACAATTCATATATCTATATATATATATATATATATATATATATATATATATACATATATATATATATATATATATATATACATATATATACACACACACACACACATATATATATATATATATATATATATATATATATATATATATATATATATATATATATATATATATATATATATATATATATATATATATATATATATATATATATATATATATATATATATATATATATATATATATATATATATATATATATATATATATGTATATATACACACACACACACACACACACACACACACACACACACACACACACACACACACACACAGTTTCCGCTGTAAGACTACTAGATTCAGGAACCGTTTGTATCCTACAGCTGTGAGACTTACGGACACCATCCATAATACCTGATGCATTGAAGCCTCGGTTTTTTTTCATTTAATCCTGCTACTCTGTGCAATTACTGCCAGCATTACTATTATGCAATACGATGGCTATCTCAAAATGCACTCACTCGAGGCACTCCTTAAAACGGAGAACATTGATATCTGTGCAGTGACTGAGACCTGGTTCAAGGCTCCAGAGAGCACCCCTGCACTACCAGGCTATAACTCATACCACACGTTTCAACCATGTAACCTGGACTGAAACACCAAAGGTGGAGGTGTGTCCATATTCATTAAGGACATCGACACCTCCACGCTAGTTGCTCAGCACAATGCATCCGAGGTTATCCAACTGCAACTAACTCTGGGCAAAACTGCAATCCAAATTGTAGCTTGCTACAGATCCCCCATCATGCCCCAGGATTCCCACTCCTCTTTTCTTGATGTACTGGAAAATATTAGGGTTCAACCAAACACCCTAATAATGGGTGACTTCAACTACCCCACCATTAACTGGGAAAACTACTCGTGTACCAACTCCTTAGCTCAACGCTTTCTGGAATTTATAAACTCCAATGTCCTAGATCAACTTATCCACATCCCCACCAGGGGCAACAATATCCGAGACCTAGTCATTACCAACATGAGTGACTGGTGTTCCACACCTGAAGTCAACTCCTCATTGGTCCAATCCGACCATAAGCTTATCATCCTTTATATCCACATCCCGTCCCCCAACCCCCATTAGGGAAACCACAATAAAAAATTTCTGCAAAGCCAACTTCATGCTTCTTAAGACAGAAATGGTGAACTTCATGACACCCACGCAGATGGACAATACAGTTACAACTGCTGAATCCTACACAAATGCACTCTATAAGCACTTAAACGAGTGCATGGATCGTGCTATCCGAAACAGAACCAAGATGCTATCCTCCAAAAAAAGGAAGCTAATCTGGTGGTCTCCTGCCATAAACAAACTGTACAACAGAAGAAAGAAACTGTTGCAAAAGAGAGTAAAATCCCATGAGTGGAGGAGCTCCCTGGTCAGCCTCAGTAAGAAGCTGAGATCCCTTATAAGATCTTCCAAAGCTAGCTACGAAAACAGAATTGCCACTAAATCCAAATACAACCACAAAGCATTCTATAGCTATGTCAAGAATCTAAATGGCAACACCCAGATCTGCTCCGAGTTACAGCACAAAGGCACGAAAATTACAGAACCAACTGATATTGCCAACATCCTGGCAGATCGGTTCAGTGCTAACTTTACCCCCCTCTCTCCCCCTAAAGGGCCCATATCTATACAGGAAGAATGCAGAGTCCCTGTAATCACAACTATGCAGGTAAAAGCTGCACTCTCTAAAGCCAAAAACACAGCATCCATGGGACCGGACAACATCCCAGGCTGCATTTTACACGAACTTCAGAACGAACTGGCTCCCCACTTAAGCACCATGTTTACTAATAGCCTCGCATCAGGCTTTGTGCCCACTGAATGGCGCACAGCAACAGTTATCCCACTCCACAAAGGGGGAGCCACCACTGATCCCGGAAACTATCGACCTATTAGCCTGATGAACCTGGTCTGCAAGGCCATGGAACGTATCATCATGGAACTCATAAACAAAGACATTGGTAACCTCCAAACTCTGGATCCCACTCAGTGCGGGTTTGTGAAAGGCAGATCATGGCTCCTTTGAGGCAGTCACCAACGCCATGGATGAGGATAAGGTGGTTCACACAGTCTATCTTGACCTCGCCAAGGCTTTCAACACCATCCCCCATTCTGGAATTATAGCTAAACTCACTAAACTAGGTATAAATCCCTACGTCACAAGATGGGTTGTCAACTGGCTCACTGACAGAACCCACACTGTAAAAGTTGCAGACTCCAAATCTGACCTCAAGGCAGTGACAAGTGGAGTGCCACAGGGTTCCGTCCTGGGACCTCTCCTGTTTGGTACCTACTTCTCTGAAGTCCAGGCTAACACAGAAGGCCTCTGGCTGATGAAGTTCGCAGATGACTGAAAACTAGGAGCCATAGTCAACTCCCCAAATGATGTGGACATGCCTCACTGAGACAGATGCCCGGTGTCAGAGCCATGGCCTCAAGCTCAATGCCAAAAAGTGCAGTGTCATCCCCTTTGGTAAAAAGTCTGTACCCATGACCTACCACATAGGCAGCAATCTACTCAACACCAAATGTGTGATAACAGACCTTGTGACCCACGTGGACAGTAGTCTCTCCTTTGATAGTCACATTGCCACAGTAGTCAGGAAGTCCTTCTACATGGCACACCTCATCATAAAAGGGTTCTCATCCAGGAAAAAAAGAGGTCATTGTTCCCCTCTACTCATCACTCATTAGACCCATTATAGAGTACAACGCCTCTTTTGGAATGTACCTCACAAGACATCTACAGCAGCTGGAAAGGCCACAGAAGTACCTCACAAAGAGGATTACTGGCCTCAAACAAATGACCAACACTGACCGCCTCAAAAAACTCCAGCTTTACTCCGTAGCATATTGCCTACTTCGAGGTGATCTCTGCCTAACATATAAAGCTATGTCAAAACCAGAGCTGTTGGACATGCTACACCTAAAGAAATCCCAATCCCTCCGAACTACACACTCTAGGGACTTAGACCTTGTCACCACAATAAACAGGACACGCTTCAGGGATAGATTCCTGTCCCAGAGACTTCCTATACTCTGGAACAAGCTACCCATCTATGTCAAGAAAAGTTCTTCATTAGCACTCTTCAAGAAATATCTTGATTAGTGGATGGGAAATAGGAAATGCACCCCGGGGATCACTTCTGTGCCTCTGCTGGACAGTGGCACAGGAAAATAACTTTCTTGGGTGGCGTAGCTACGGTACCTTGCTAGCTAGGCTTACATAGGCCCTTGGGCCGATAGCCTAGTACCTACCTATGAACCTATAAACCTATACTACGTCACATCTAAGGTTAATAAGTGCAATATGGTAACTAAACAGCTGCTATTCACTAGTCTCTATTATTCTCTATCTTAACAGTGTAGGGGGTTGATGGTGGGTATTATCACTGGATAATGGGTACTGAATGTGTTTATGTAATGTGAACTATCTCTTGCATGTCACGTGTTATTTAATTTCTTGTATTATTCTTTGATACCGCTGTATCTACGTTATTTGCACTGCATTTCTCTCGTGAGCTGACATCATTTCATTTAGGCTCCACTTGTGTGGTCCTAAATGACAAGAAAGTTATTCTGGAATTTGGGTATAATAAAATTAGTATAAATTTGTCCTTTGCCAGTTTGCTGCTGCTGTCTTAAACCTGTACACTTAACTTAGCTTTATAGACCTAGAACCAGAGTCAATAAAGCCTACACTAACTGTATACTGTTATGAGTGAACAGACAACACAGACATAACACACACCTTCTTCCTCCTAATTTTAGTTTCCCTACTGATATTCTTGCAGCTTTAAATATTGACAGGGATTCATAAAGGTTACCACAAAGTGTAGACTACATGTACACTTAATATATCTTTCTGAGTGACTAGAAAGCACAAAAAATGTGATAAGAATTTTACTAAATACATATCGTGTACACTTAGTGTAGGCTTTATTAAATCCACCCCCTAGTTTCTTTAGATTTTGATTACCCATTTGTTTTACTTCATTCATGTTCTTGCCTACACTGAATATTGTCTTTGTTTTAGATAATGCTACATATTCTGTTCTGTGTTTGTCACACTTATTATTGTCTATTTTTAATACAAATTCAAGAAAATAAAGTTAAATTTTGGAGAAAAAAAATGCTGAATTTGAAGCTGGACAACACTATCATCAACCTCAAACTATATTACAAGTAGGAACACAGCTGGCACCAAGGTCAAAGGAAAAATAAACGGTGTCAAAGATGATTTCCTTCTATGACAGGGATTGGAGTTTCAATATAGGAAACTCATCTGCCCCTTTCCTGGCAAGAGGGAACCTCTTGAGACCTCCTGTGGTAATGGTGATATGTTACTTTGCAATAAAGGCATGGATGGAGCTTTCTGCTGAGAGGTTCCACTTCTGAAGATCTGTAGTCACTGCCACTTACGCCAAATGATATGACAGCTCCATAAACAGTTATTGAGTATGTCCTTAAAAAGCCCATGGGCATATCCACTCATGTTCTTAGGGTCTACATTATAACCTAGAATGATCAAAAGAGTGAATGTTCTTTAATCGACCCCTTAAAATCAAAAGCACTAAATCCCGAACACATGGAAGAGTGATTTTTTCCCAGGGAAAAAAAATCACTGGGCTGTTTTTGGGACTTTGCCATTTCCTCTACTGTGGTGTGATCTCAGAGTTGGTATATTTAAGTGGAGGTGTGTATGTGGGGGGCACAGCCACCCCTACTTTATTTTGTGTTTGGATTTTTTTTTTTTTGCGAAGCAGCGATTTTTTTCCCTGGGAAACAAATCGCTGTTCTGCTTGTTCAGGATTTAGTGTTTTCGATTTTCAGGGGTCGATTAAAGAGCATTCTTTTAATCATTCGAGGTTATAATATAGACCCTGTCCTTATACTACCCTCACTAGGGACAGCACTGCCAATCTGAGCAGACATGATGGCACTGGCAGTCCTACATACAGAGGTGTTCATTCAGGTAGTATGTTCCACCACAGATGTAAGCAGTTATTTCATGATGTTTGAGCTGCAGAACCAGAGAGCGCATGATGTTGTTGGGCAACATCCTCACAAAGACCAGGCAACATGCTTCCTAGCTATATTGTGGACTGCATGGCAGATGACTGTGGCTGCATAACACTTTTGTACACAATGATTTATCCCTATTGTACCATGCACAGCAAGGGGCAGCTGTTATTTTTATGGCCATGGCTGGACTTGTGTATAGACGAACTAAGCAGCCACCTAGCGCACTTTTTGCTCCTGTGAAAGAAGTCCATTTTCAGTGTTTATTTAACTTTTTAAAGTAAAAAATGCCATGTTTCTTTATTTTAAAATAAATAAGTAAATACTCAAAATGCAACCCTCCAAGATGAATGTCAGCGCCATTCTAAGAAGGAAGCGCTGTAGACATGGCTATCGATTTGTTATCCTCTTGCTCTGTCTCGCCAATGATCTACCTAATTTGTTGTCTAGGTAGACTGTGGATGGAATGGAGAAAGGCAGCAAAAAAAAATTTTAAATGTAGGGAATAGCTATATTGAGAAGAGAAAGCTGAGATATGTTTTTTCCCTGTTACTGACAGAAAACTATATATATATATATATATATATATATATATATATATTTTTTTTTTTTGCTCTCAGCTGTTCCTGATTTTGCAAGACAGTCCTTATTTCAACTGATATACTTGCCTCACTCATAGCTCTCAATTGCCCTGCATTTCCAGGAAAGTTACTCTTTTTTTTTTTTTTTTAACATAAGTATATGCCATAAAATACAGTATCCCCCTTATTTATAGTTTGGTTCGCTCACTTTTGTTTTCCATTACTGTCACTATATCCACAGCTATGAGCAAGTGGTGTGTATGTGTGAACCGAAAGCATTGTATTACCAGCTGCTAGCTTTGCATGGTTTCGACTGATTTTTTTTCACTTTCTTGTAATAAATTTTATGCATCAGTACCGTGCCAGTAAAAACAACACATGGAGGAAGAAGTCTTCAAAAAAACATATTTCTGGTGTTCTTCAGTTTCAGTTTGGTAATATGGTACTATATATATTTTTTATGCATTAAGACATTCTTTCTAAAGCACAAACTAGGCAGTACAATAAAATAAAACAGCAAGGACAAATATTTTGACACTAAAGAGGCAGAGAAAAAACACAGAGAAAATCCAAGTCATTGGCTCATATTAATGGTAATCTTGTAAATAAGGAACATGCAGAAAAGTCATTAATAAAGTGGAGTCCACAAAATAGCACTAAGTAAGCAAATGCCATTTTTAGTGTTGAATGGGGACTTAGGTTATAGCAACTGCAGAGTCTACAGCTGGTTAAAGGACTTGAGATGCTTTTTGATTAAATGTGATATATCCCATCCATTTCTGACCTCTTTTCTTGTAAAAGCATCTGTGTTATTGTGTAGATGTGTGTATATGTATGTACTGCCATATATGACATTATGTGGATAAAGTTTGGTGCTTATTATTTTGGCTTTGAATGACTTTCCTGACTATGTGAAGCAACATGCAAGATTTGAATGTGCTACAAATGTTTGGAACAAAGATGAACTACAACACAAGGTCATCCTCTTTTATCACTGTCAGATGTCCAAATTGTACAAAGCTGTGGCTATAACTGATTGGTGAGGATTACATGGATGAAAGTAATGGACCTCATTGCTATTTACTCAATTAACAGTCATCCCTCAAAAGTAAGGGATAAATACATCATAGAATACCTAGACCTTCACAACTTCTGGGTGCAGATGGCACCACACACCAAGACTTCATATGTGGATTACGACATGGACTTTGTAACTGCCTCTGCCCTAAAAACCAGTCCAGCTCATAGCTGTACACAGAAGGTCACTGTACTCACGTGGGAGGCTGGGGACAATGTCATTATTTTTTAACATTCCTCCAAAACCTCAAAGGTCATTATATCTTGTGTTGGGCTGGGACAGTGTGGTCATTATTTCTTTAACTTTCCTCATAAACTTCAGAGGGGTGCATGGAGGGTCACTAAAACTTGCAAAGGAGCCCTTCACTTGTCTCTAAAAGTAACAAGTTGGAAATGTTAGTGTAATAATATTCTTCCATTTTCCTCACAATCAAGTGTCTGATGTGTACACAAGTTATCTTTTGGGAGAGAGTAAATAAGCATGATGGCTTATGGCTTATACCCTACATTTTATCTTTTTTTTTCAGTTTTGTCTCAACCTGACAATAAAAGGATATAATGAAGGTGGCTATCTTTTTTTTTTTTTGGGGGGGGGGGGTTAATAGGCATACTTTGTATAAATATGAAAGGAGCAACAGCTTGAAATATGATCGTGGACATTTGTGCCTTAATGTTAATCACAATTTAACATGGGGGGGTACACAAAGTGGCTACAAATTTTGAGGTAGGGGATATGTGGCAGGCATTATTCTCAGACATAACATATGTATCCCCACAAGCATTTGTCTTCTCAGATTATTGTAAAGTGGTGTTACATTAGCTTTGAGCATTAAAGTTGGATACAACTAAATTTCTTCCTTGAAATAAAAAAGTAGGATTTAATTTATTTTCTGTATGTATGAGATTTGTTCAGGTCATCACTAAACTAAATGGTAGGAAAAAAATTAAATGCACCTGAGAAAATCTATAATCCCATAGCATCTGGGTGCCTAGCAGCCCTCAAGACACCCAGCTTAATTTAGTTACTACAGGGTAGTCTTGGTGTGTTTTAAGGATGCAGGAAAAAGCAAAGTTGAAGAATAAGACTGAACCTCATTCCTTAAACATGGTTTTAGTTCAGGCCATCATTAGATGAAATGGTTGTTTAAAAAAAGTCTAAAATGCATCACAGAGCATCTATAAACCTTATGGCTTCTGGGCACCCAGTGGCCCCCCAGACATCTGACTTAATATAGTTATTTTTACTGCAGTTATCACTGTGTAGTCTGTCTTGGTCAGTTAGGATGTGCTGAAAGGATGCAGGAAAAAACAAAGTTGAATGATAAGACTATTTTTTTTATTTGATCAAGTTTTTCTTCAAATAATCACTGGAAGAAAAAGGTTGTTTAAAAAACTTTAAAATGCACCATGCAGCCTCCCCACCTAGGGTACCAGTTTACCTAAGGCTGTCCCTGGTGATGATGTTTGGTATCCCTTTGGTGCTGAGGAAGGAAAAATCACTGCCATTGAAGCCCTTCTGAATTAGTGTTAGAATCTAAGAATCAATTGTTGTTTGTTACCAGATGTGCAGGAAAAGAGAAATATTGCCTGCTGGTTTGTGGCAGTGGTTGGGGTGAGGAGTGGAGAGGGAGGAAGGAGTGCTCAGGTAGTCATACAATCTTTTGGGGTTGGGAAAACACCTGGTGTCCTTTACCCTTATTTTTGGAGTCTCCTTACCACATCTTTTTATACTGTTATTTACTGGACTTCTGTCAACATGGTTTGAAAGGCTTCCTGAAAAAAGGTCTAGGTCTTCAGGGGGGTTGTTTCTGTGTTGTCTAGAGATGGGAGAGAGAGAAAAAGCTATTTCACCATCTGCTTTAACTTACTTCTTTCTTCTAACCTTTTATGGACCTCTAATGAAGATCTGCCAAAGAGAAAATCTTTTTTCTACTAGGGCATTCAAAGTCTGGGATTTGACATCTGTTGTCAGTTAAAGGGAGTTATAATGTACATGCAGGGCATTACCTCTCTACAAAATTGGCCTCACCAATGCGGACTGCTCTAGAAATGTAGAAACAGGCTTCAAAGGAAGTAAAGGAAACTTATCTTGCTATATCTGTCCTTTTCTTTACGTGATGTTCACCTGTCA